>NC_029789.2:149227490-149241060 GCF_000816755.2 Arachis ipaensis | reverse complement strand
GAACACGGGCTTTTTGCTAGTTATTGTTAATGAACACAATGTCACAAATTCACAATTGAGAGAAACTCGGGGCAGATCCACGGTTTGCCTCCGAAACCTGTATTCTGTGCAAGTTTTGGAAGCTCTACTGAAATATTGAGCAGTTTCTATTTGTTCCATTTTTTTCTTTTATTACTAAATGTTTGACACGCTTGAATCCCACAATCCCTAGCCACCTCCTCTGCTGTCAAAATGGGAAAACGGCGGAAGCAAAGGCAGAGGAAAACGAAAGCAGCAGTTGATAGGGACGTTATCAGCAGGCTGCCGGATGAAATCCTCCTCTCATTCCTCTCATTCCTTCCAACCAGAACGTCAGTGGCCACCAGCGTCCTCTCTCGCAGGTGGCGCTACCTTTGGAAGAAAGTCCACCTCAGCGATCTCTTATTTTTCTCAAGGAGTTTGAGCCGCTTCTGCTCCCGCTCCCCATGCGTAAGTTCCGCCTCTCTTGCCCGGTGGGTCAATTTGGGTATACAGACCTTATTGGTTGGATTGAGCACGTCATCGGCAGGGTTAGTGAACTCTATTTCTCTGTGAGGAGCGATGGGCAGACTTATGAATTGTATTTTCGCAATTTGCATAGCACTTCGCTCGTGTCGCTCGTTTTGGACGGTAATATTATGATTGTTGTGGATTTTGTTCCCACTCCCAGTGAAAGTATTTTCCCATCCCTCAAGAACCTAGAGCTGAATGTCATTTTCAACTATGTGGACCTCGATTTGCTTCTATCTGGTTGCCCAGCTCTTGAAACTCTTAGGATCACTTTAACTGATTTCCGTCTTGAAGCATTCCACATGCCTCGTTCCTTGAAGAGTTTAACCTTTGAGGTCAGGTCACTGTTATTATTATTATTATTATTAGAGGAATGCTAGGGGCAGCAATATTGGTGTTTTGTAACCATCAATTGGCTATCAATAGTGTTTTTAATGGTGTGAGATTACATCTAACTGTGAAAAATCACTCACTTTTGTTTTGATGGTTAAGTACTGGCCAAAAAACACAAAAGTTGCTGGCTCCTAGACTTTTCTTAATTGTTATTGTGATGTAATATGGTCTTATCACATGACTTAGTCTCTGATGTTTACTTTACTAGCTTTTTGCAGGAACAATATTCAGATTCCGAAGATGTGACACTTGAGCTTCTTGAGGTAAACACTCCATCTCTTGAATACCTACGTCTCAGCTTACGAGGTTGTTACGCACAGATTTTGGTTTGTGATTATCCCAACATAAAAAAAGCATCTCTAGATATTTCTCGTAAATCTGGGAATATTGCTTGGGTTCCTAAGCTCCTCCGGGCACTTTGCAAAACAAAATTCTTGTGGCTGCAAGTTTCAACAATCGAGGTGATTTGCTTAACAAAACGATGAATTTATGGTTGTTTTAGTCATGTGTTGAAATTAATATCCAATGATCTTTTCCACGCAGTGTTTGATTTGTGCGCCAGTACTAGTCCTTCCCGACTTTTGCAATTTGATTCAGCTGCAACTCGATTTTCATAGTTTCCAGAGTAGTCTTCTAATAGACTTGCTTCACAGTTGTCCTAAGCTTCAAGCTCTAAAAATTTATATATCTCAGGTATGGTTGATCTCATTACTTCAACTTTTTGTCTATTTGCAATTTGTTTGCATCCTTTGATTTGACTTGTTCCTTGTTTTCAGTGCATGAATTCTATTTTGAGCGGAT
Source organism: Arachis ipaensis (assembly GCF_000816755.2). Taxonomy (NCBI): domain Eukaryota; kingdom Viridiplantae; phylum Streptophyta; class Magnoliopsida; order Fabales; family Fabaceae; genus Arachis; species Arachis ipaensis. The sequence continues at coordinate 149,239,338 of NC_029789.2, read as the reverse complement.
CTTACCTAAAATCACACAATGGTTGGACACAGCCACTTAGCATTCCTCACTGCATTGTATCGCATTTGAACACTGTTGAACATCGAGGATATCTAAACACTCCAGAGGAGCATGAATTTACCGCTTATATTTTACAAAGAGGACTTGTTTTAAAGACAATGAGAATTCATACTAAATATAATCTTGACTCAAAATGTGAAATTTACGAGGCATTATCTCAAATACAAAAGGGCTCTAGCATGTGCCGACTTGAAGTAAAAACTAACTGATCAGCATTCACCTGTGGTAAGGACTTTGTTGCTGTATGCTCTCGGCTCTCTGCTGAACTATATGCTTCTTTTGCATCAATGGTTACATGAATCATCAGTAATTTGTTTTTTCCAATACCTGTCACAAATTCTAAATAGTTTGCTATGAATGTATGATCTAAGGGAATTGGCAAACAGACAGTTCCATTCTTGGTGGTTGGCTTTGATAATGTTGAAGTATGTATGTATTTCCTTTGCTCTTACAATGTGCATAAACTATTGATTTTACTTTTTGGAGAACAAGATTGGTACTGTGCATATGATGTTGTACTTAGCTTTTACAGTTGGATACCTTTGTGCTGTAAAAATAATTATATAAATTGTTGACCTAGACAATAATGCCATGATCTGAAAAAGAAAAATCATTGATGGGTTGAATCTCGGTAGTTATCTGAGGGTAGAATTTTTCAGCATAATATAGCAGACTGAATTTGGCATAGCTTTGATTTTTTTAGTTGTTGGAGACATGTTCTAATGCTGGTCTGCAAGTATATAGTATCAATAAGATTATTAAAGTAAGTAGAATCATCATATACCTTTTCTTTAAAAGAGGATTTTTAGTTAGTGGAATTTCTAGGTGTCTTGATGGAGCGGGTTTTACAGTGAGTTTTTACGTAGTGTTCCCTTTTTATTCAAGAGCACATATGCTCCATCTTCATCTTCCATAGATTCAATTTATTTTGATCTCTCTTTCCATCCTCTCTGATTTGGTCCCTTTTTTGTTTTCATTGATGGATTTCTAAATTTTCGCTTCTCTCTTCTGATATCTTTCTTTTCCAATCACCTTCTTTATTTATTATTATTACGGTATTGTAAATATATATTTTTTGGAATAAACTACTTGGTGCTTGTTCATTTTTCAGAATGACAACTCGACCCCTTAATAAAAAACGATTTACTTCTGTTCATGTCCTCTACTTCCTGACACCATGCGGTTCCTGTTATTGTTGTTTTCGTTAACTTTGAACGAAAAAATTCCGACGTGTCAGGTTAAAAAATAAATAGAGATCTAATTGTCTTTAAATTTAAATTGGTTAGAAATTTATTTGTCCTTATTTTTTAAATGATATCTTTTTCAAATTATTTTTTATTCATTATATTAATATTCTTTTTTCAATAAATTATTGAATATATGGTATAATAAGTACAAAGTATCTTCCGATTCATCCAAATTGAAACTTTGAGTGTCGTCTCCCTCTCCCTCCACTTTGTAAGTTCCATTGCTTTGACGCAAAACCCTAACTGAATATGTGAGAGAGAAATGGCTTCCAGAAGCGGAATCAAGCGTGTTCCGATAAAAGATGTTCTTTCATTACTCAGCCAGAGAGTGTCTGTTGTGGCGGTTATCCTCGAATACTCCTTCCCTAAGACTACGAGAGGCACTGGTATGTATCTTCATTTCTCGTTGCAAAGTTTGCATCTTTCCTCTTTCAAATTTATGGTTTCTTCTATTTTTTACTTTCATTTTTTCAAAAAGAAACATTTAACTTGAGAACCGGCGATGATGATAAAAAGGCCGGGCTTACAGCTGCCATGTGCTTCCACTGGTAGTAGCTTGATGAGTGTTTCTCTGAAGGTGTTTTTTGAGCCGGTTTCACTTGTGTGTGTGTGTGGAATGTTTGAGTTTGACCAACTTTGATGACCTTCTTTTGTCAGAGTATAGCATGAAATATATAATCTGCTAATGCTGCTGCTCATGGTGTTCATAACAAATTTCTGCAGATTACTGCTGTGTCTTAAGAATAGTTGATCAATCACATCATGAAACCGGCATGGCTGTTAATCTTTTTGCTCTGACTGCTGATAAGCTTCCCCATGTTGCTGAAGCCGGAGATGTGATTCACCTTTGTAATGTTTTGGTATGCTTTCATATTAACCTCTTGCATTCACATGTTGAAGTTAATGTATTGCACGAGTTTACATAGATATTGATTAGTGACCTTGTGTTGTAAAGTTGAAATTACATTGACATAAACTGTATGTTCATTTGCTAATTGCTACTCTTATTGAATAGAAGTGAAATTTCTTTTGTATAGACAAAATTACATCTTGTATTCTTTAAATATTCACTGTTTTATCTTTTGTAGGTAAGATCGTTTGATGGGGAATATAATCTCGTTTACAGTAAAGCATTTTCCTCTTTTGCCTTATATCAAGGGAAAGATAGTAATGATCTTGTTCCTTATCAAGTTTCTTCTAAGTATCAGCGTACAAATGAGGACAGAATATGCATACACGAACTTAGAAAATGGCGGGTCGACTTTCAGCCGAATGATGGTACTTTGGTGATGCATCCTGTATTACTCAGTATAGACTTGCATACATCCATTAAGCTTTATACTTTGCTAAGTTTTGATGTGTGAACTGAATTCAAGGTTTTTGATATGCTGTGTAGGCAGACATGAATTTCGTTTGTTTAAAGAAATCAAGGAAGGGGATCACGTGAATTTGGCATGCAAGGTAGTTTAGTTGGATTTTAGTCACTATGTTGCACGAGAGATTTCTATACCCGTACTTTTTATTGTTTCTACTCAAAAGCACTAATTCTACTTCATGCTTTTCGTTGTACCTTAAGATACTTCATTTCGGTGAGGTTGCCAAAGATGAATGGTTTATCTATGTCTGGGACGGTACTGATGCCCCACCAAACACCATACGTTCAAAGTGAGTTGAAATACAAGCTTGCTTTTATGTGAACATCTCTGCTATTTGTAATTAATGATAGAGAACATATATTGATCCTTTGCTATTAAGGGATTAGTTTTCAATTGTATATCTGTTGGGTCCATATTGAGGATAACCTTTGATGGAAGCATTGACAAGAGTCATTTTCACCTTCTAGACAATGTTAAACTTAAATGGATTAAGTTGGTCAATATGCGCCTTGAAGTGCATGCAGGACTATGGCGTGGTCTTTTTACCCCTTTTACAAAGTTTCGATACACTCCAGCTGAAGATAATCTCATTTTAACACGCAAAAGGTGGTAGACAAATTAGTTCAAACATTTACATGGTTTGGATATATAAGGTTGGCAAACTTGAGCTTATCTATGTATCTTTTTGTTTGCCTTGAAGCAGGTTCTCTGAGGAGCGGATATCTCGGAGATTTGAAATAAATTATTTGGGGTGTGTCCCTGTACCTTCAACTGTGACAGGTATTTCATTTGTCTCACTAAGGTCTATTTCCTTAACTTATAATTTTTCATATTAAAGTTATGATTGGCAGAAATTACGAGAATTTTTATCTTATATATATATTTTAAAGTGGAATAACAATCGTTCTTGATCAATACAGTTGTAACGGTTGATTGTCATTGTGCGCCGCATGTTACTCTGATGGAAGCCCTCACAAATAATCAGGTGTTATATGTCCTTTTCGTTGTTGTGCCCATGCTCTTAGTTTCAACTCAGTTACTCTCCCTCCATATACACAAGTCATACATGCACAGATTACTGATGCTCTTCTGCTTATTGAATTAATGTATTGTAGGTGACCGCCAAGTTCAAGTGTGTAGTTCGAGTGGTTGCAGCGTTGCCTTGCCAACCTGAAATGCTCCGCTCTCCTGCTGGGATATACAGAATGCGGTTGACCCTAGAGGATGCAACAGCTAGAATTCATGCCTATGTTTTTGCCAAGGATGGGGTTTGCACAAATTTTATCTAATGTTCATAGATTTAGGCTTCTTGTTAATTGTTTTATTATAATGAGCTAAAGTTATTGTTTCTAACTTGAGTTTTGCTTTATCACTTTTAATATCTTATTTTGTTTTCCATATTTATGTGTCTGGTCCTTTTCCTTTTCCGTTTTTTGTTATCTTGATACATGGCAGGAGACTCTTTTTGGTGGCTATCCGGACACGGATAGTTTGAGCAAGAAGCTAAACAAATTGCTTGGAGTAACTGAAGGTGGTGCTACCAGTGATAAGAGACATCCGCCATGGGTTTCTGTTTGTCTTGAATCATATTACCTCAATAAAGATGACACCTGGGGAACTAGACATTTCAGAGTATCCAGCACCAAAGTAGCGGAAGAAGCATGAAGTGTTGTTAAGAATGCTTTTCTCCACCTTTTTTGAGAGACTATATGTTGCAGGCTGTACATTTTGGTGAACTAGAAAATGCAGTTATATTTTGCTAGAGATATAGGACTTGCTTTGTATACAAGGAAAAATGGAAAACCTTTGTTTTTTTGGTAAACTTTGAATGTAAATGTGTAGATGAAATGCAACCCTTCTGGAATGAACAATAGTATATCAGGGTATGTAAGGAAATGCTCAATGGAACAACTTTATATGATATGTGAATATTGATATCTATATTGCAATCATACAAACTGTGGTTGAAGATGCAAAAGCCCAAATATTCATTGTTAATAAATGTGTATATTCAAATAGCAAGGTAACCAAGGCTTTTGTATTTGATAAAAAATACAACCTTTATTTATTATTATTTTTATTTTGGACTTGAAAAAATGCAACCTGTTACCTTGCTTAGTAGATGTTAGAACATAGAACTTAGAAGTATAGAACCCTTATATGGTATAATTGCAAAACCCAAAATCAATGTTTCGGATTACCGCGTTGATTTACTTGATGAATGATGGAAATGTCGGCAATATATAATGATATGATAGATCAAGCCATACAATATTTTAAAAGAAAATGAATAACAGATATTAGGCATACTTTTTTTTTTGTTTTCTTTTCTCAAGGTTTTTTGGCTGGTGCTAAAATCTCTTGGAATTTATTTTAGTGGTTAATACTAGATAATTATATCTTTGCTAACGACTTCTGTTGGTAAGATAATTATAGACTCTCCATACTCAATTAGGAGGTTGCGGGTTCGAGTCTCCTATCTTTTTAAATTTTTAGCCAATGAGTAATAGCTCAAATGGCATAGACTTCCCATACTCAATTAAGAGGTTGCGGGTTTCGAGTCTCCTATCTTTCCAAATTTGTCAATGAGTAATAGCTCAAATGGCATAGACTCCCCATACTCAATTAAGAGGTTGCGGGTTCGAGTCTCCTATCTTTCCAAATTTTGGCCAATGAGTTATAGCTCAAATGACATAGTCTCCCCATACTCAATTAAGAAGTTGCGGGTTCGAGTCTCTTATCTTTGGTAAAAAAAAAAAGATAATACTTGTGATAAAAAATAATAATATTAACAAATTCTTTGACTGAAAAAACAATTAAACATATCATTATTTTCCTTTCATTGTTTATATTTTTATAAAATCTAAAACAAAGGTTCCGAAGTCTTTGTAGCATCAAACTCTTAATAAAAAAAAAAAGGGAAAATTAGTTTTATTTAACAAACGAGATATAAAGTATAAACAAGAAACGAATTAAAAAAAAAAAAGAGTTGGGTTTCACTTTCACAAATCCTTATTGAGTTCAGATTTCAGAATCCTTACTTGTTAAGGAAAGGGATTTTCGCAATTTTCCTCTCGTTTTTTCTTCGTATGTAACACATCCATCATCGTTGATATCACACCCAATTCACCTTTCTCTTTCTCATTCTAAAAATCCAAAATAATCACCAAACTCTCTTTAATATCCTAAACTCACAGAAATTCTCAATTTTTGGTTTTGAGTTTTGATCTCGCTCTGATTTTAGGGATCCATTTCTGATCGAAACAAAGACCCGCACCATGTCGATGCTCGATTCGTTCTTCAAACAGGGTTTTAAAGCTGCTAAATGGTACTCCTTCTTCCGCTTTTTTTTTTTTGATATTCAAGTTTGGATGAGCTGAATTTAATTTTGATTACTGCATCGTTTAGTTTTATGCCTTCATTGAACTATTTGATGTTGATTACCATGAATTATTGTTTTTCTTAATTTGCTCAGGAACTGGATTATTATGATTTGAGTATCTTGAATATTGATTTGTTGTGCAATTTCTGGAGGGATTATTTTATTTTTATTATTTATGTTTTGGTTCCCTGTGTTTACATGTTCAACTGTTCAAGTGATTGATGATCACCATTGTTTATACTTTCAGTAAGACCCTGCTGAAGCTGACAATTCCACGCATAAAGCTTCTAAGGAACAGAAGAGATATCCAGTTAAAGAATATGCGGCGGGAGATTGCCAAGCTACTTGAGACTGGTCAAGAAGCCACAGCTCGCATCAGGGTATAGCTTAATCTCTTTTCAGTGTGATAATTTTGAACCGATGACCCCGGACAAAAGGGAAGTCTTTTATGGTATTAAAGTGTTCTTGAATGTTTTTGCTTGATGCAGGTGGAGCATATTATCAGAGAGGAGAACATGATGGCTGCCCAGGAAATCATTGAACTGTTCTGTGAACTGATTGCTGTGCGACTTCCAATAATCGAGGCACAAAGGTATTCTAGCTTTTTTTGCTGGTTTGAATTTATTTGACATTATTGACATCCAAGTATGATTTACAATTAAGCTAGCAATGTGTAGAACATGCATTTGTTAACATGAAGCATTTTTTTGTCACTAAAAGTAGCACTACCCCCCCATCCCCCTCCTTTTTTCTCAATCATTCATCTTTCACTTATTATTAGTCAATTGTTCAGCTTTTTGTTTCGAGGTTAATTTGGAAATCTCTTAGAATTTTTAGTAATATAAATCTATATCCATGTGGATCAGAATAGGTTTTTGTGTAGCTTCTATATACCATTTGACGCGTTATTCATTTGCTGCCAAATATGGGAAAGAATTTTTATCTTCTGCTACTGAGCTCAGGCCGGACTGTGGTGTTAATCGCCAGGTTCCTTAACTTTTCATCCTATGTGGAGGAAAGCATTTATTATAGACTTACCATCAAGGATGAAAGTTATTCTCTTTTATGACATTTTTCCTTGTGAATTTCACTTGCAGTTAATAGAGCTGCTGTCGGTTCGTGCTCCGTCACCTGAAAAGAAACTGAACCTTCTAAAAGAAATTGCTGTTGAGCATGAGATAGAATGGGATCCGGCTGCTTCAGAAACCGAGTTCTTTAAGAAACACGAGGACTTGCTGGTAAGTGCTAGGCAGTAGTGACTAGTGCAACAGTAACAATCTCATGTTGGCTTTCCTTTCTTTGCACCATAATCTTAAATGTTTTTTCTTTGTAGAATGGCCCCACACAATTTGTTGGGTCAAACGTGCCACCACCTGAAGAAAAACAGGATGAAGAGTCAGACACTGCTCGTGATACATTCAATAAAGAACAACCTGATTCTGATTCCGATTCGGACATGTTAGACTTCCCTGATGTGCCTAAGGTATCGGTCCAGCCAAATGCAAATGTTGCCACAGCTCCAGGAGTTGTTCCACCTCCTGAAGTTGATCTTCGTTCATCTAGCTACTCTGGAGATTTCCCAGATACAAGGCATGAGCAAGTTCATGAGATATCAACTATTCAGAGAGATGAACCCCAGAATACATCTGGTAAAATGGAAAGCAAGCAGTTTGTGCCATTCATCTCCCCTCCTTCACTACCGCCTGGATCATATTCTACTAGACATAGTGATTCTCCTCCCCCCATGTCGAGCACAAAAGTTGAAGCCAATGTGGACTCCTTGTCAAGCTCAAAATCTGAAGCCAATGTGGACCTGCAGGATGTGTTGGCTGCTGCTCATGCTGCCGCAGAAACTGCTGAACGTGCTGCAGCTGCAGCTCGCTCAGCAGCTAGTCTTGCTCAAGTCCGGATTAGTGAGCTTACCAGGAAAAACAGTGAACAGTCACCTGATAGCAGCTCTGTGAACCCATTTTATGCAGGTGGGGACAATCAATCTGTTACAGAAAGGGGACATCTAGCTAAGCATAATTCTGGAGGTACCTCCGATGGCAGTGGCGGAAATACTCCTGAACTTAATCAGGATCACTTTGCTTCACCAGACTCTCATTCTCGTTCACCAAGTTTTCCTTCATTCGATACACTCAAAGCAGATTTTGATACTTCTTTACCAAAAAATCATATAGTGGGAGAGAAATTCTCTGCTCACCAGCCTAATAGATTGCCTTCATTAGATGATGATCCATATTTTTCATACCCCAACTTATTTTCCCGGCAAAGCTCAAATGCAGGATCACAGAATCATCATTCAGATAATAGCCGTTCCACTCATGATATGTGACAGGGAATGAGGGAATTGTCATTCAACCACTCATTTGACTCTGGAAGTCTTGCTCCCGAGTGTTGTTTACATTTTATGCCAGATGTAAAGTCTACATTATTTTTGTTTTAATTTTGAAGAGTACGGAAGTCCCTACTTTGTTGTCTACACTGAACAAACCCTGGCTAGATTTGCACGATGATGGGAAAACTGCAAGTATATAATTGCCTTAGTTCAGAAGCCTTGAATTCTCTCTTGCTGGGTACTCCCAATGGATATAAATTTGCTGTAGTGTTGAAAATAAAAGCTTTCAGCATCAATGCATCATGTAGAAATGAGATTGCCCAATGTTAGGTTACGCCTTACCGGATACTGCTAGACATGTCTTGCTTTCAAAACTTGGTTTGTAAATTGTAATTACTGTAATATTGGTTCAGTTTTATAGTGTGAAATATTTCACTCTACCTCCAAAGGCGTTTTAGTTTTAAGATTCCATAACAAATATAAATGTCAATAATATTATCTTACCACAAAAATGGTGTCTATTTATATATTGACCAATTCTATAGTTTTTGAGAGTTGGTACCTAAATTTTGTCTAATTTACATTTTGTAGTAAGTTTTGATTTTTTAAAAATTATTTATTTTTATATCTTTTAAATCAAATATTAATTTTTAATTTTTTTAGTAAGTAGGTACCACTTTTTAAGTACCATAGCATTAACAATATATAATATATAGCATTAACAATATATAATATATCCCGAATAGCATACTCTTCATTCTTTTAATCTTTTCAATTGGAGCTATATAGACTATAACCACTAAAGAACATATACGTGAATAAAGTATCAGTAGGTCTATGTAATGTACTTGGTAAAACAAAATGGACCAGACGTAATTTTTTATTTTGGTGATTTGATACAATGAAACTTTTTAAATGTGTTATCTTCGATATTTTAACAAAAAAATTCTTCATCATTAGCACACTTCATCAATTGTGCCCTCTCTTAGTCTCTTCCACCACCTTTTTAGTTCTTTTCACCAAATTCAAACGAAAATTAAAACAAAAAAAATAAGAATAAGTATTTTAACATAATATACAATAATCAGTATTTATAATATTTTTAAATAACAGGAATTTCTACCAAATAAAGAAAGAATGAATGAAACGCCATAAAGAGGCCATATACAAAACAAATAGCGACATGAACAAGTGAATGCAATGATAGTTCAAGTGAGTTTTCGCCAAATGCCTCCCGACTTAACTTGTAAGCACTTCAATCTTGAGAAAACAAAACCTCTCTTTCGAGGTTTTCCATCAACAAGCGAATTTTCGTACATCTCTTTGCACTCTTGTATCACCTGAGATTAACAAAGAAACATCGTAAATTTGTATCATGAAATTATTTATCCCAAAAGATTAAAGTCTAATATGTACTATCTGTATTCAAAATATCTTAAGATATTTCTTGATTTCAATGTTAGACTTGAGCAAAATAACATGCTGAATGTTATTTACCTCCTTGGCATCTTTCCGTGGAATGCCTTCGCGTAAGGCTACAATTTTCTCAACAACTTCAGGCTGCAGTAGCAGATAAGAACACATTCATCATAATCCTTGTATCAGTTAATTCTACTCTCAATTGCATAATGAAATCAGCTATTATAGAATAAGCTATTGATGAAATAATTTTGGGCAGATTACCGGGCAGTCGGGTTGATGCTCAAGTATATTAGAATAGTTGAGTGTGAAGTAATCCAGACTAGTAGCTGAAGCAAGATCTCGCAAATCTTTGAGTATTCTTAATCTATTTTCAATTTTCTAATAAACAATTTCAAAGGAATTATAGTAAGAAGCTTTGGCATAATTTTCATATTAGAACACAGAACTTATAAGAAATATCAAGAGAACTTACAGAAACATTGATTTCGGTCTTAAAGTAGTCCATGATAACCTCCTCATCTAGTTTCATTCTTTCAATGGTTTCTTCCTTAATGTAGTTTTTCTGAAATTATCGTGACAGATTGTCTTACTGAATAATGTATGCACAATTAAGTCCACAGAAAAGAATCAACAATTATTTACATCAGAACCTGTGATAAGAGCTGATCAACATAAATAACCACTGTTTCCTCCAGGCAGTGTTCAACCAATCTCTTATAAGATCTGTCTTCAATGTACCTTGGATATACAGCAAGTTATAAGTTTTCAAGTTACCAGTTTCTTGACCCGTGCCGAAGAAAGCTTGAGAGAGAGGTGATATTGAAAATTTGGAGAAAATTAACAATACAAAACTACTATGATCAGAAAATTTGCTCACTCTTTTACTTCTTTAAAATAATCTTCATATGTTGCAAGCAAGTACTCTGTAACAAGACCCTCACTCCATTCTGATTTATGGACGGAAAAATGACTAAATCAATATCTTATTAAGAACATTAAATAAGGTGCAAAGGAATATGCTTAATGAGCAACAAGGGTGCAACGAGTCCAAATAGCCAATTACTTAAAAACTGTTACCGTTTACAAGCTAGATGATGATGCTTTACCTGGATGGTATAGCTTGGACAATAACTCCTGGTTACCAGGATCTAAAATTATTACGGTGACAGTTTGATGCAAAGCTTCCTGACATGAAATTAGAAGCAAGATATGAAGATTTAACCAAAAAAATAATAGAATTAAAAAATATGCATGCTCTCACATACCTTGGCAACTTGAAGAAAACCCTTACAAGTATCTTCAAAATTAACCTGAAATGAAACCAAAAATAAGAGAATATGGTCCAACAAAAAAATGGTATTTTTTCTCTTAATTTCCAACTAGATTTAGACTCGCACAATGCGCAAAAACTAATATTATAAATTTTTCGTTCATAATTTTTTAGATAATTAAAAATAATAGATACATTTTTATTTTATAATTAGTTATAAAATAATCTATATAACGCTTAAAACAAAGAATTGTATCCTAATAAATTATAATAAAAACTGATTTAGCAATCTATATTTTATATATATTAAAGTATTTACTTTAGCAAATGTTTAAATTTATAAATTGTATTTTTTTGCACAATCACATAAAGAGAGAATCCCTGTATTGTTACATAATCATAATTAAAAATAAATAACAAAGTTTGTCATATGTAATTTTTTAGCTATCTTTTTAGTATTGTTGTATTTGTTTAATTTGTACATATAGCACTAAACAAACTTATAAAACAAATACAAATATTGGTATGTTTGCTAAATGATGCTCTGTGTTGTGATTTTGATCTTGTGCCAAAGTTAAAAGTGGTTCTAGAGGTTTTTGACGATTTGTGTGAGAGATTATGAGATCGATGAAGTAATATTGTAATAGTAGTAAGAGTGTTGTTGATTATATATATAAGTAGACCATAACAATACGCAATTTAAATATTTATACATAAACATTATTATTATTATTATTATTATTATTATTA
>NC_029789.2:149207712-149227253 GCF_000816755.2 Arachis ipaensis | reverse complement strand
ATCTTGGTATCAACTTTTATATAATAAAAATAGATAGATATAAGGCCGGAAGTTGATATACTGAGTAACAAAGCTCCTAACCTGGTCAGCATAGATCTCTGGAAGGGCTTCTATAGTACTATTACCTAGCTCCATTGCAAGATCATGACAGCGCAAATTGTTGTTAATCTAAACAAAAGGTTAAATTGAAGCTTGTGTAAACATAATTATCAATTGAAATCAACACCATGATGAAATAATGAGTCAAGAAGTAAATTAAAAATTACACTAACCATAGCACAGAGAGGTGCCAGACCAATATCAGGGGCAGGTTCTTCAAGTCTCTTCATTTCAGCAGCTTGAAAATCACTCATCACCTGCAAAATGAATAAAATTTGAGCTACAAGGGAAAAGATAAATGCATGATGCACATAAGTTACATCTATTACCTGAATGGTTGCCAAGGCAATTCTGTATAACATGACATCAGTACTGTTATCCCTAACAATTTGTACTTGCTCAGCAAGTATCCTGAATAAATCAACAGCAGCTGGGGTATATAGCTTTCCATCTTCGGTTCTCTTTGGGGGTTGTGTTTTATCAGCCTCCAAAATATTCAAGTACCATTTCTGAAAACACATTAAGTAAAAATCTTAATGTTATGCATGATGAAGAACACATCCATGGAACAAAAGGAGAATGCCCAAGCTAAATGCAGAAACATGGTATCCATGATTACCTTTGTTGTAGCGTGCATTCTTTCAACATAGGAGTCCATAAGAGGATCCAAGGCACCACTCTCAGAGCACACTTGGGATAGAGTCTCATCAACACCAAGTGCAATGAGATGCTCTTGGTATTCCATCACCCAACCAGTTACCTGATCAACAAAATTAAATGAGAAGAGAAGAACATAGAGAGACTGGTAGAGGAGCATAAATGATAGCAAAGATCTGGAAAGCTTGTAGTATTGGATATTAGTACCTATACCTTAAAATATAGCGCATAACATGTAACATTTGTCACATTCTAACATATTATGTAATATGGACAAACTTGGAAACTAGTAACTCAGTTTCCTAAATTCTACATAGATAGAGAATGCATTGCTGTCTCCCACTTATGAAGACGAATCTGATACACTAACAGTGAAATACCTTTAATATCTCTATATTTGTCAACTCATTCGCCCTGTCACTAAGCAACCTTAGCATCTGAACAAATCTCTCGGTGTATAGATTTACCATTAGTTGGAAAATTTCGTATCTGCCACAATGAAAATCGGATTAAGAGGAAACTAAAACTTCAACACAAAAAATAACCCCACTACAACAAATGTGACCTTAAATGAAGTGAAATGTGCCAGTTTTCCAGAGATAAATTCTAACACACGTTACACATACAACTTGTAATGTGAAATAGAGTGTTCTCTCTAATATCTCATGACTTTTATTGCCTCACTTTCTATTTACCAGCATCAACAGTTACTAAGCCTTGCCACACCAGGTTAGCTCAACACTCTCAACAGAAAATTTAGAAGATTGAAAGAACCTTTGATGATACTAAACAACCATTCAATATACACAGGAGAAAAAATCAGTGGCGAGCACATCTGAAAATTGTAACGAGAATATTCACTGGCAGAAGGTTATCGACGAAAAAAAAGAAAATACTAAATAAGTATCAAACCTTGGGGGGAAACAGGGAGCTACGTAGTCATATATATCTCCAAGTTCATCTGAAATCTGTAGCCAAAAACGAGTTTCTATCACCAATCAGGAGCCATTAAAGCTAACCCGCTCCAAATTCATTATCAACCATCATTATATAAAAGGTAAACGCATCATAAAATATTCACAGAATTCATTAGACTAAAAAGTTTAAAGAAAGTGTCATCTGATTTCTCAAGTACACAAATATTAGCATGCATTATAAACAATCTAACAATGAAAAACAACAATTGGCTGAGGGCTTGAGAAAAGGATGAAATGAAAATAAAAAGTAAGACACTCAAGCTTAAAATTTATTGCAACGTACCACTTTCGCTTCCTCTATAGCTGCTTTCAGGTCCTCAAATACAAGCTGATTCGTATATTAAATCAACGGTCAGTGCCATACCTAATTGTACAGTGAAACTTTGCAGGTGTGTGCATGAGAATAGAAGTAGGTAGATTCTTGATAGTGCAGAGAGCATGTAGATCAGTAAGACCTACCTTAGTGAGAAGCTTGTTAAAGCGCTGTTCCGCAGTCTTCCTTAATTGCTCATAGCACTTATCCTTAAAGCCTTTTCCTTGAACCTTCAATTTTTGCTGTGTTGAATTTTCTGAAGAAGCTGTGGCATTTCCAGCTCTCCTGTCATTTGTTTGCATTAACATAATAATCATGGATTGTTCAATACTGTGCCTGGAACTTTGTTTCTTATCAAAATTGATGTTCCATGTTGGGCATTGCATGAATAATATGATTCGAGTTTGTGAGTGAAAATCATAGAGAAGCCATATAACACACACAGAGACATATGTATATGAGTTATATGAGTTAAGATCAAATACCACAAGGAAAGTTAGGTTGCTTATAGAGTCTATAAAAATAGAATTTTATCTATCAAACGTTGAATTACGTTCACCTATAACGAAGATCATTTATACCAAATTCTGTAAAACTTGAACATCGTTAATACTCTAATCTAGCAACTCATATTCCTGTACGTTTCAATCTTTTATATTACCATCAATTTTAATCTATAAAAATTAAGTCAAATGATTTTACATTGATATGAAATTTTATAGACTTGTTTTACAATATATAAGCTTCTAAACCAATGGTGAGTTTTGTAAAACATTATTTCAATAAAAAGTTATTCAACAGTGTAAAATTTACTTAAATTTTTATATGTATATATAATGAAAAATAAAAAGAATTATAGTTGATATCAAGAACAAGATTATGTAAACATTTTAAAACAAGAACTTAAATTTAAGAAAATTGTAAGGAAAATAAGAGAATGTTTTGTACATGCTAATTTAATAACAACACAAAGGGGAAATGGGGCAACCATCCAACTGTTGAAGACAGTGTAACTAGCAGTTTCTGAAAACATGTCATGGCAAGTAACACTAACTAAACTAATCATACATCAAGATGGCAAATAGGGTTGTTATTCCGGTTGTTATTATTATGGATTATGGATTATCATGATCACAATGTATCTCAACAATGTAAATAAATTTTAAATATTACAACATACGTAGCACTCCTACGAAGATTTGGAGCCGATACCATATCCTCCCCTTCAGCCTCAGCTACTTCCTCTGCAACCTGTTGATCGTGGATTTCTTGCATTTCAACAACTCTAGTATGGGAAAATCAAAGTTGAAATAAGAGTATGCATCGTGTAACGTCCTGTCTAGTGAAAAGATGAAAGGAATAAAGAGAAAAAGAAAACTATAAAATGGGAAGGAAAATGAAATTGTAGATCAACTACACACCTTAAAGCACGGACCAAAGTCTGTGGGCTGCATAAGAAAAAAAAATGAAAAACAGTGAATCATATCACTACCAAAGCAAAAATGGGCAATGTTAAAATTGTTAATTATGATGAAAAGTTAGATATATTCATAACCAAATCATGGCATAAACCTTTGTTTAGAAAGTGCAACGAAATTGGATATGTGACCCCATAGTGTCTTCTCAAAGGTTTCCCAGGTCCTATCTACATCTTCAAAATATTCTCTGAAACAATCAAACAAATACAGAAATAAGATGTGGGAAAGTAGATTCTTATCCCTACAGTACAAAATGATTGGTCAAGGAAACAAAACAAGAATCACAATGTCCACCATAAAATAGCTGCAAGAAACTAAAAGATTTCCAAGGATTGAAATGGCTTAAAGGATGGAATTTATCTCAAAATCTGTGGTCGGCCCCTACGGAATTTAAATAGGTAACGCATATTACTTAAAGTGATGGACCTTAGTCTCCCAGCCTCTTCCTTGTGAGATCCTGCAGCTGCAAGAGCAAATCTCCGCTTTCCATCCAAAGCTGTTAACCTCTGTTCAGATGAAACACAGGATAAGGATTCAAATGAGAATACAAGGATTACCATTTTTAATTAGGAAACAGTATTTCAAGTAAGACCACCCTTACCTCATAAGTGTGCACAATTTCTTTGTCATTAGTCAGAGAATCCCGAGCTGCAGCAGCCTCAACAGAGATGGACATCATACCTCCAACATCCTATTGGAAATCCAAACGAGAAGTTAGCCAAAACCATAAACCAATCCAAACAGGATAAAAACGGCAAATATGCGGGCTGCATTAATCGCATTCTAACATTAAAGACAGAAAAATCACCTTCAGGGTTGTGTTTAAGTTATTTCTTGCATGGGAAAGTAGCTTTATCTGGTCATGGTTCTCGATTAATGTTTGGCATTCCAGACATAACCTGATGCATCGGCAAAAATCAAAATAAGCTCAAACTGAAAGATATAATCATGCTAGTTCATGTAAGAGAAAATAAATTTCAGTTCTCATTATTTTAACATACTTTTCAATGTTGACAAAGTTTTCACGAAGCTGAGTGGTGGTCTGCTCTGAACGAGAGAGTGATTTCAGTCCAGACTGGGCCTTTTCAACCTGCTCTACAACCATGGTACTAAGCTGTGCATCATTGGCCTGAAAGTAAGAGAAAATAGAAACACTCAGTACAAATATTTGCAAGATAATAAGTGAAAAATTAAAAAAGATACACAAACACAGCAAACAATTGTGAATGTCACTGTAAATACAGTACATAAAAAGTAAGTACATATCACAGTAAGAAAACTCGGATCAACTAGAACAAGCACTGGTTCATTTCATAACCAAGTTGATGATAGAAATCAGTGACAGAGTGTAAAACTGCATTAACTTAAATTAATAAAAACAAAAATATACAAAAACTAGGTGAAAGTACCACTACACAAAAGAAATATATTAGTTGAACCATAGTTATATAAATTCACAAATTAGGTGACGCAACGCATACCAATTCGTGAGTATCAATTCACAATTCATAAACGCCATAAGTTTACTTTTCACACAAAATATTTTACATACCAACTTCAGACTAATTAATTGCTTAAATCATAATTACCATAACATTGGGTAGAAAAGTTATCAACGCAATAAAATCTATTTTCCTATACATATATAAACTAAAACACTAACAATAACGAAAACATGAAAGTTAAATTCAATAAAGCTGGTAAGATTGAATGGAACCATAAAGTGATGATACCTGTTGGCGCGAAATGTAATCGGCCTTGATGGAAGAGATTGAGATCAGCTGCTCCGGAAGAGATAGCAGCTTCGCCACCTCGCGAATAGCCGCCTCCTTAGCTTCCACACCGAGATCCTCCGCCATCATCTTCGCCGATAGAAGTTTCCAAAAACAGAAGAAAAAGAAAGGAAGAAGAAAATAATACTCTCTTACGGAATTGTTCCGGTGAAATCGAGCATGAATATGATAAGCGCATGAAGATGCAAACGCGATAAACCAAATTGTTGTTTGGAGAAGAATTCAATGAATGCTTCGAAGAGAGAGAGAGAGAGAGAGAAGTTAGCTAGGAGAGTACTGAACATGTGTATAGTTAGTTACATTAGTCCAAAACGTTTATAGTTTTAGAATTTGATTATTTATATACTAAAAAAAAAAAAAAAATGGAAGGTGTGAAGAATCTGTGTTAACTGTTAAGTGGAAAAGCCAAGATTTAATTATCATTTTTTTTCCTTCGGCTAGCTTTGGTAAATGTAACTTTTTTGTAGTGTTACTATTAGAATTTAGAAATATTGATCCCTTATATTAATACATTAATAAAGTATTTGCCACATTTCATCACATTATGTAAGATGCACAAACTGGAAATCTAGTAATTCAGTTTTCCAAATAATATAGCTAAATAATATTAAAAAGTATAAATTATTAGAAAAATATGATATATAAGTGATAAAAATAATATATAATTGATAAACACAATTATATCAAAAAAAAAAAAAAACTTGAAAATATTGTAAGAACATCATATGTTATAATGTTTTAAGAGTTTATCACCCAATATATACTGAACAAATAAACAATCAATTCAATTTCTTTAATTTAGTAATCTAACAAGATACTTTAATTCATTTTTAAATATTGATAGCTAATTGATGGTCAAAAATAATAAATTCTAATAGCGCTTTAACATTTCTCATAATAAAATCTTTTATAGTTTATAAGAAAACCTCCAAAGATAGAAGAGTGAAGAATATAAATATGCAAACAAATAAGTAATATTTGATTAAAATAATGTCAGTATTTCACCTTTGTATATCAAACTTGCATGCTAAATTGCTAATAATAAAAGGAAATAAACATGGCTTGATGAAAGGAAGAAATAAAGATTTAATACAGTTTGCAAAATGATCTAAACACAATACTTTTTAAAAATACAAATTAAGAATCTAAGGATAAAAAGGAAAAAATTCTAAGCTAAAGTAATATTCAAACAGGAGGACAAGTTGACATCTGACAATACTGTTTGACAACTCTCATCTTCCAAATTGAAGATGCCAATGTTATAATAGTAAACAACGTCTAATGATTGGTCTTCAACAAAATTATCGGTAAAGAAGATCTGATTTCCTTTGCAATTTAAAAAATTATCAGCCAACATTTGAACAGAAGCATTGAATCCAATTACCAATACGGAATTTCCCAAACTAGTTATTCTTGACCATGTGTTTGCATTTTTCTCCAATTTATAAATATCGAATTTGATAGTTATTAAACCACTCTTCCACCTTAGTCCATGACAAACGTCTCACGGCCCACAAATTCAGCTCAACAGAATATACAAATTAAATTATAATTTAGTCTTTATCTTATCTTATAATTATCTTTATCTTTATCTTATCTTTATCTACTTTTATCTTTCATAGGCCAATACTCTATATATACTTAGTTTTACCTTCATAATTTATAATTCATTCAATCAACAATCAATAAAATCTCATCTTTTCTTTTTCACAATTCTTTTATTTTCTCATTCTTTCACAATTTTATTATGGTATCAGAGCTCCTCTTGAGCTCTGCTGACATCCATGGATCAAGGAGAAAGGGCACACCAGCAACTTCATCC
This sequence comes from Arachis ipaensis, assembly GCF_000816755.2. Lineage (NCBI taxonomy): Eukaryota > Viridiplantae > Streptophyta > Magnoliopsida > Fabales > Fabaceae > Arachis > Arachis ipaensis. The sequence continues at coordinate 149,220,114 of NC_029789.2, read as the reverse complement.
GGAGCCTCTTTTGGACCTTTCGTCAGCCCAACACTTTTCTTTCATGGTACTTCCTTTCAATGAAGAAGCTCGTCTTTCAAACCAACTTGAGCTTTTGCCAAGTCCAACTACTCATTATCTTTGTTCTTTCAATACCTTTTCTACCGTTAACAGCAGAGCAACAATTTGGGGACAATTGATTTGGCCAGAATGAGAGAGGGATTATATGTCTTTGAACCCAATTTCGGTAAAAATTCATCTACTACACACTCCATAAATTCTATCCAATCTCCACCCATTACACCTTCCAATATATGACATTTTCGTTTAGGACACCTTTCTGGGCAAAGACTTAATTATTTACATAAACAATTTCCTTTTATCTCTATGCATCATGACGAGGCTTGTGACATTTGTCATCTTTCTAAACAAAAGAAACTTTCATTTTCTCAAAGTTTTAACAAAGCCAATGCAAGTTTTGATTTATTATACTTTGATATTTGGGGTCCGTTTTGACAAAACTCTATTCATAATCATAAATATTTTTTTACTATTGTTGATGATTTTAGCCGTTTTACATGGGTTACTATATTAAAATCAAAAGGAGAAGTACAAAATCAAATAAAAAATTTTATTACTTTAATTGAAACACAATTCAACTCCAAAGTTAAAACTATTCGTTCCGATAATGGACCAGAATTTATTTTACCTGATTTTTATGCTTCAAAGGGCATTATTCATCAACGTAGTTGTGTGTTGAAACTCCTCAACAAAATGGAAGGGTAGAACACAAGCATCAACATATTTTGAATATAGCTCGTGCTCTTATGTTTCAATCTAATTTACCATCATCTTTTTGGTCTTATGCTGTTAGACATGCTATTTATTTACTTAATAGAGTTCCATCATCTGCAATTAATTTTAAAACACCATTTGAGATTTTATTCAATCATCCACCAAATTATCATGACATTAAAGTTTTTGGATGCTTATGTTTTGTTTCTACCCAAATGGCAAACAGATCAAAATTTGATCCAAGAGCCAAAAAGACTGTATTTATTGGCTTTCAATATAGTTTTAAAGGGTATATTGTTTATGTTTTAGAAGATAAAAGAATTGAGATTTCTAGAAACGTAATTTTTTATGAAAAGATCTTGTCCTTAGTCACAAAAAATGTCCAATTTTAGACACTCAGCCCAACATTGCCAAACACACCTTCTCAAAAACAAGATTCAGTTAGTCTTCCAGTTGAACCCTCACCTATACCCATTGACCCAACTCCACCTAGTTCTTTATTTTCTCCAACAACCTCTCCTTCTTCCTCACTATCGTTTCCTAACCAAGTTGAACCCATGACCACCGAATCACTTTCAACATTAGACACCAGTCCACCATCACCTTCTCATCCCCCGTCACCTTCTTCACCACCTGAGCAACCCCATCCTCGTTATTCCGACCGGCCTCACCGACCTCCAGCATATCTCTCTGATTACTTGTGTAATTCCTCTCTCATCTCTACAAATCAATCTCCCTCAAAGTGCAAGTATCATTTGTCTTCAGTCATGTCTTTTTCTTCTCTTTCATCTTCACATAAAAAGTTTCTTTTATCTCTACATTCTGACGTTGAGCCAAAGTCTTTTAAGGATGTCAATCAACACTCTAATTGGCGTAGTGCTATGAAAGATGAGTTGGATGCTCTTGAGCTGAACAAAACTTGGCGTCTTGTTGATTGCCCTGCAGGGGTTAAGCCGGTTGGCTGTAAATGGGTCTATCGCATCAAACGTAAGCCTGATGGTTCAGTTGATCAATATAAAGCACGCCTTGTGGCTAAAGGGTTCACTCAAACTGAATGTGTTGATTTCTTGAAAACTTTCTTTCCTGTTGTCAAGCCTGCCACTATTAGATTAGTTTTGGCATTGGCCTCTATGAAGCATTGGCCTATACATCAGTTGGATGTCAATAATGCTTTCTTACATGAGAATCTTTCTGAGGATGTTTATATGACTCTGCCACCCGGATTTATATCTCCTCAACCGAATCAATGTTGTAAGCTACTAAAGTCACTGTATGGTTTACGACAATCTAGTCGTATGTGGTATGAGAAACTTTCTCAACTTTTGCTATCTCATGGATATCAGCAGACCTCATCTGATTATAGTTTATTTGTCAAATTCATTGATGATCAAATTTCTATCCTTTTAGTCTATGTTGATGACATTGTTCTCACTGGTAATTCCATTTCTGAACTTGCTGCCATTAAGTCTATTTTGCACCAACACTTCCAAATTAAAGACTTGGGCCCATTAAAATATTTTTTGGGTAAGTCTCATAGGAACGCTTCTCATCATGCTCCATCAAATTACGAAGAAGTCTTACCACCATCAATAAACTTCCATCAGCACAACCAATCAGATATTTAAGATTGGAGATTTCTCCTAGAGTGACAACATCAGATGGAGGCGCGGCTTCATGAATTATTCCCACGGGCCTGCCTTTGTCTTTGTATCAAACTCGTATAGCTGACCATCATCATCTACTGCATATATCTTCTCTTGAAAAAATATAACATCTCGAAAGTATGTAGTTGCATCGGCACTTGTTGGTAATTTGAGCCATCTCTTGTTATTCGTCTTGTAAAAAGCCAAACTACAAGCTCCATATATAGCCACAGCCATAAAATCATTGTTATTGTCATTAATAGGAGCTGAATTTATAACAACCTTCCAAATTAGAAATTTATTTGCAGCAATGATGTCCTCATTCGACCTTGCAGGGTCCAATGTAGAAAGTACATTCATCTCCGTCATCAATTACATCTGGTAGAGTTGAGATTGGAGGAAGATCCAAGTAAACCTTCGTCAATGGATTTAGCATTCGGATAGTGCCTTCGTATATGGATACAATTATTAGCCATCCATGACAAGAACCACGGATAAGATTGTATTGCAGATCTGCCAGTTTGAGATGGTAAATTCCCTTCTCGTTGAGACTAGAAGTGTCAACAGATTCTTCATCAATGTTAGATAATTGCGTGATATGGTAGACGTCCTCACCAGCTTTGAAAGGTTCTTTAGCAGTAGGAGTGCCACCAATAGGTAATAGCAGATGCCATTGGGGATCTTTGGAAGTTTGAAGTTCCATTGCTTGCAAACCAATCGAAGTTGAAGGTAGTCATCATATGAATAGAGTCGCTTTGTAATTTGGTTCAACATATTTTGATGTATGCTTGCCCATTGATCAACCTCACCCATGATGTGTACGTTAGACTCGAGCTATGTCAATTGACACAGGACTCTGCATATACTAATTGGGTTATGCTAGGTATATACCAAAATCAGTCACCAAATCTATAAAATATATATTGGAATATAAATACACTATAAAAATAAATTAAACCACACGTGTATTTATACACAAATATATTGGTGGCTGATTTTAGTGGCTGATTTTGGTGTACAAATAGCATTTTATGGAAAAAGAAAGTGTTGCACTAAAAAAGTTTAGCTAAGTTATATATATAGATAGATGAAAATAAAAAATTTAGTCAATTTAAAACCGTTCTTGCTTTGATAACTATAATATAATTGTCTAAATTAAGATAGATTTCTGCTGTATGATTGAAGATTGAAATATAATCCTTGTAGATAGATGTGATACAAAAAAGTTCAAAATTTGAAGTTTGTTATTAAAATATATATGAAATCTTTTACTGCTATTTGTGTTTAATTTTAATTGATTCATGACAAAATAAATGCGAATCAAATCTGTATGTAAAATTAATTATTCGTTCTTTCAAATTATAACAAGCACTCTTTTTTTAACACTAACTATATTGTTTTTTCTTTAGGATTTTTTTTCGTTTTTTGATCATGCACTGTTAGATAAATACTTTCAGTGTATTATTTTAAAAAATTTTCACTTTTTATTATGCTGTCCTATTTTTAAATTTTTTTGTATTTTATTTTTATTTATTTATTTTTTTTACCAAAGATAAGAGACTCGAACCCGCAACCTCTTAATTGAGTATAAGGAGACTATGCCACTTGAACTATAACTTATTAGCTTGTATTTTATTTTTCAATAATTAATAAAATATAATCTTATATCTTTGAAAAAAAAATTATAACAAGCACTCGTTTCTCAACACTAACTATATTGTGTCATCTTTTGGCCCTATTCAAAGTCGTGTATAACTTTGTTAATTTACCACATTATGGTCGCACATGAGCAAATATAATTCAAGATTTCATCTATTTAAGCTAAATTATTCAATTATCTGCTAAAATCACTGGAAGCAATTAAAAGAAAAACTCGACTTTATTGGGGATCAGAGAGGATGTCATATCTGTAACAAAAAATTAAATAAATATAATAAAGCAAAAATTAGAATAAGACCACGGAAAATGTCATATCGGTAACTTTTATATCATGTAAAGTCTCATTATTTTGATATAAAAGCGATTAGACCTTCACCAATTTTACTTTCCTAACTTCTACACTGTCTGGATTCGAAGCGAAAATGCCAACACCACATATACAAGTGAAATGGAAAATGGTAAAAAACACATTTTAAAAGAAAAAAACTACGTAAACAAGTGGATGGAACTGCACTTCAAGTGAGTTTACGCCAAATGCCTCCCCTAGATTGTGTTAAGCACTTCACCCGTGGGAAAACAAAACCCGCCTTTGGAGGTCTTCCATCAATAAGAGAATTTTCATATATCTCTTTGCATTCTTGTACCACCTGATTAACAAGAAAAACATCATTCATAAACATTGAACATTTCAAAATCAACATAAATTTTCTTCGGCCAGCTTTGATAAATATATTATCAATCACTCATGACTCAAGTTGGTTCTTAATTTTTCTCTTTTATATTTTAAAATCAAATTAGTCCGTAAACTTATGTATGTGAATCATGTTAGTCCTTTTAATAAGCATTTCCATCTTGACACCGTTGGATTGTTCCCATGTGGATAGTTAAGTGCCAAGATGGCAGTCCATTAAAACGATGTTGTGGGTGACAATTAAATGTCCACGTTGGCATGCTCTGAACATCAAGATGGAAATGGATAGAATTTTTTAGCATAATTAAACGCTATATTTTATTTACCTCCTTAGCATCTTTCCGAGGAATGCCTTCTCTAAGGGCTACAAGTTTCTCAACAACTTCAGGCTGCAATAGAACCAGGGCAACCCAATTTAAATCATCATATATCCATGCAAAAGTTTTCTAAGCAAATGAAAAAACTATATATAATAACTTAAGTAATGCAACTTTGTTTACTTGTTTTAGTAACAGATGAGCTACTACCAGAAAGCAAATTGAATAAATCAATCAAATAATTTTGGGGCAGAATGTTACCGGACAGTCAGGTTGATGCTCGAGTATATTATTATAGATGAGTGTGAACGTATCCAGGCTCTCGGCTGAAGCAAGTTCCCTCAAATCACTGAGTATACTCAATCTATTTTCAATTTTCTAATCAAGAATAATGTGAGGGAAATTATAGTGAGAGGCTTTAACATGTAATACCAAGACTTACAGCAAATAAAATGTTTGCCGCTCATAATTTGACATTAGAATACATCACTGACAAGAAGTATAAGAGAACTTACAGAAGCACTGATATGTTCCCTAAAAAAGTCCAGGATAACCTCCTCATCTAGCCTCATTCGTTCAATAGTTTCTTCCTTAATGTAGTTTTTCTGAAATTAAAAAGATGAGTAAATTTTCTTCCTTAATGTAGTCATACAAATAAAAAGCTACTACTGAAGAATTATGCACATTTTAATTTTTAGTCCACGAAAAAAAGAACCAACAATAATTGACATAGAACCTGTGTTAAAAGATGATCAACATAAACAACCACTGTTTCCTCCAGGCAGGCTTCAACAAATCTCCGAAAAGATCTATCTTCAATGTACCTGGGAAGAAATCTGATGATTTAGAAAGGCCATATTTGGGTCCATGCTTCATGCATTAGGCTTCTATAACCAATTTCTTTACGGATACCAAAGAAATCTGACAGAAGTGATATGGGACATGCAGAAAATTTTATCAATACAAGATTAATATGCTTAGAAAATTTACTGACAATTTTACGTCAGTAAAGTAATCGCCAAATGTTGCAACCAGGTACTCTGTAACCTGCCCCTCACTCCATTCTGATATATCCACAGAAAAAAGATAAGTCAATTTTATTGTTAAGAACATCAAAATAAGGTATAAAGCATGTACTTCATGAGATATAAAAGGGAATGAAGTAAATTTACTGCCCGATAAAACCTTGACCCGAGGAATAGTGCAAGAAAGTGTTGGACACAAGGGTGCAATGAATCCAAATAGCCATGTATCAGGCACAAAATATGTGTATTTATATTTATCACACAAACTTTAAATATTTAAAAAAGCTTTCTGCCCAGTACGTTAAAATAATTTATTGTGGGAGAAGATAATGGAGCTGATTATATTAGGAATCCTCCTAACGCAAAAGAACTCCTCTCATCAATCTCCAAAGTTCTGACGAAGAAATGGCTAGTAAAATTTGATATGGTTAGAAGTTAGCTAGATATCAGTACTTTACCTCTATGGTATAGCTTGACCAGTAACTCCTGGACACCAGGATCTTCAAATATTACATTAACCGTTTGATGCACAGCTTCCTATCATGAAAAAAATACAATTAAACTATCAAAACACAATCTCCTCCAAATATCAGATGTTTATCAAACTGGTAAACGGAGTAATTTACTTGCAATTCTAAAAATAGAATTGCATAATCTCTCATACCTTGGCAACCTCGAGAAAACCCTTACAAGTATCTTCAAAATTAACCTGAAATGTAACAGAAAACTCAAAACAAAGTCCAGGAAAAAAAAATAAAACAAAAAACCTAGGTATCCGTTCTTAATTTCCAATATCAGTCCCCATCGTTGCATACAAATTAAAAAAGCTCCTAACCTGCTCAGCGTAGTTCTGTGGAAGGGCTTCTATGGTACTATTACTTAGCTCCATTGCTAGATCATAGCAGCGCAAATTGTTGTTAATCTAAACACAATGATAAATAAACCTCATGTCAACATAATTACCAAATGAAATCAACCCCGTGATGAAATAATAAGTCAAGAAGTAAAAAAATTAAATGTTTCACTGACCATAGCACAGAGAGGTTCCAAACCAATTTCAGAAGCAGGTTCTTCGAGTCTCTTCTTTTCAGCTGCTTGAAAATCAATCATCACCTGTAAAAAGAAGAAAATTTGAGCTGTGACAAACCTTTTATGGATTTCCAGTTATACCTAGCGATATTTGACCACATTGTAGCACTAGATTAAAAATACTTTTTCAAGTGCTGTCCATCTTTAACTATTATTTTCAACAGTTTAGTTTCAGAAAAAATGTAAACACATACTGCACATAGGTTACGTCTATGACCTGAATAGTTGCCAAGGCAATTCTGTACAACATGATATCAGTGCTGTTATCCCTAACAATTTGTACTTGCTCCCCAAGTATCCTGAATAAATCAACAGCAGCAGGGGTATATAGTTTTCCATCTTCTGTTTTCTTTGGGGGTTGTGTTTTATCAGCCTCCAAAATATTCAAGTACCATTTCTGAAAAACATTAACAAGAAGTTTGTTTAATGTTTAAAAAGACATTCACGAAAGAAAAAAACATGAGAAAATGTTCAAGCTAAATGAAGAAACGTGCTAGCCACGATTACCCTTGTTGTAGCTTGCATTCTTTCAACATACGAATTCATAAGAGGATCCATGGCACCACTCTCAGAGCACACTTGGGCAAGAGTCTCATCAACACCAAGCCCAATGAGATTATCTTGGTATTCAACAACCCAACCAGTTACCTGATAGATAAAAAAAAGAGGTAATGGTGTATTTTTCCCCATAAAAAATTAGAAGGGAAGAGAAGAAAATAGAGGGAGCAGTAGAAGAAGAGAAATCATCAAGGACTAAGTAATATAGCCCAAAAATCTGAAAAGATTGAAGTACGGCCTCACAATTTATAAAGCCAATTGGATCTAATTATGGGTTTTAACCAACTTGTGAAAGAAACTGGAAACTGGAAAGCTAGTAACTCGTTTCCCAAATTCGATTGAGGTAGAAAATGAATGACTTCCTCACCTTTACGCAAGACGAATATGATACACTAAGTACATGATAACATGTTATACATGTAAACAGAAACTCCGGTGAAATACCTTTAATATCTCAATGTTTGTCAATTCAGTTGCCCTGTCACTAAACAACCTTAGCATCTGAATAAATCTCTCGGTGTACAGATTTACCATTAGCTGGAAAATTTCGTATCTGCCAGAAAGAAAAAACAGATTCAGCAGAAACAAAAACATGAACACAAAAAGAACCCTCTTCAAACAAATACTTCCTTCTTTGCCATTGATCATAGATAAACAACCATTCGACATGTACAAAGATTAAGGTATATTCTTAAACGATTTGAAGATCCTTTAATCATACATAAACAACCATTCAACATACACAAACACGTGCCATAACAAGATGCAGATAAAAACATAGTGGGAAGCACATCAAAATCTTATAATGAGATTATTCGCTACCAGAAAACCTGCCTAAAAGCAGAGAAAGCAAAAGAAAACGAAGGATTCAGCACACATCGCACCTTGGAGGAAAGCAAGGGGCTACATAGTCATAGACATCTCCAAGTTCATCAGCAATCTGTATGCCACAAAAAATACCAGTTTCCATCACTAATCAGAAGCCACATATGTTAGCTCCCTCCAAACTCATTTTCAACCAGCATTAGAAAAAAGGTGAAAAGTGAACAAATCATGCAATATTCAAAGAAATTCATCAGAATAAAAAAGTGTTATCTTATTTCTCTAAGAAAGAAACTCGAGCCTAAAATTTAGTGCAACATACCGCTCTGGCTTCCTCTAAAGCTGCTTTCAGGTCCTCGAATACAAGCTGATCCATAAGTTAGAATGGCAGTCAGTGCCATACAGAATAGTGTCGTGAGAGTATGCAGGTGTGCGTACAAACACAAGAGCAGTGGGAACGTAGATCAGTAAGACCTACCATAGTGAGAAGCTTGTTAAAGCGTTGTTCCACAGTCTTCCTTATTTGCTCATAGCACTTATCCTTATAACCTTTACCTTGAACCTTCAATCTTTGTCGTGCTGATTTTTTCAAAGTTGTAGATGTCCTGTCATTTTCTGGTATTAACATGAAATCCATGGATTGTTCCATAATGAACCTAGAACTTCATTTATTCTCAAGTGAACATGACAGTGAAGTCAATAACATGTGGAAGCCATAGACAAGAGGACAAACATCCACCATAGTTAGGTGAGTGACATGGCCAATGTGTTAGAAAGGAAGCCATGTTAGATAAAGAAAAAGTTTCACAAGTATATTCATAAAGTGTGATTTAGAAAAAAATAAAAAAAAGGAAAGAACTGAAGTTTTGGTCAAGAACTTGAAATTGTAAGGAAACTTAAGACACTGAATTGTGCAAGCTAAAACCTACAATAACACAAAGGCGTAAAAGGGCAACCACCCGATTGTTAAGACAGATAGACTAACAACTTCTGAAAACATGCCACAGCAAATAGTGTCAACTAAACTGAGCAAATAGTATTTGTGTATAAAGAGGTGGTTATCCAAATTATTACAAATTACAGATTATAATGACCACAGTGCATCTGAACAATCCAAATAAATAATTATACATACATAGCACCCCTACGAGGATTTGCAACCGATGCCATTGCACCATCCCCTTCAGCCTCAGCTGCTTCCTCTGCAACCTGTTGATCGTAGATTTCTTGCATTTCAACAACCCTAGTGTATGAAAAACATAGTCAAAACAAGATTAGGTATCATACAACCTACTGTCTAATGAAAAGAATAAAGAGGAATAAAAATACAAAATGAAAATGAAACTGAAATTGCAGATCAACTACATACCGTAAAGCACGAACCAACGTCTGTGGGCTGGATAAGGGGGAAAATAAATAAATTAAATAAAATGAAAATTGTCACTCATATCACAACCAAAGCATCTAATGTCACATAATTAACAATACGTTGCAGGAAAATGTCCTAAATGAATGGAATATAAATTATAGCCACTTGATTTTAACTACTTTTTCATGATTTCTTAACAATAGCAATCTACTGCTCCAAATTCAACACAACCAGACATGCCATAAAATTATACAACAACTAGGTAGGTATTAGACCTAATTCTATGTATGCAGAAATGAGTATAATAAAGATTTCATTATTTTACACTTCAGCCAAAGTGAACAAGACCCTTGAAATCCTTTCTGGCCTAGGCTTGTGCATAGAAATGTGAACGCTACTAAAGAAATAATTAAACAAAACACAATCAAATATGTTATACCTTAGAATCAATAGAAAAAAAACACCTCAAGTAACACTCAGTTGATGGAAGTTTAGAGATGCAGTTTCGTTGGAAAAATAGGCAACATGTTAATACAAGAAATACAATGAAAAGTGAGAGATATTCTTACTCAAAAACATGGCACAAACCTTTCTTTAGAAAGTTTATAGAAATTGGATATGTGACCCCATAGTGTCTTCTCAAAGGTTTCCCAGGTTCTATCTACATCTTCAAAATATTCTCTGAAACAAATGCAACAATAAGATGTGGAAAACTATATCCTTACATCATAAAATAAATGAAGAGGAAACAAAACAGTTAATCTCAAATGTCAAAGTTTATAGAAATCATCTTTTTTTCAAAAGTAAAATATAAAATATAAAATAAAAATTGTACTAGTCATCTATCAATAGTCGCCTCAGTTACAACCAGTAATTTAGACATTTCAACTGCACCAAAACAATGGCAGTGCTCAACCCTTCATTTCACTGAAAACTTATGCTTAACAAAACTATATTGCATACAAGAGAACAAATGACCATTAGCAGGCCTGATCAATAAACAACAACTTCAATGATGAGTGAATCACTATTTCCTTATCAACTCCAATGACGCATAAATGGTATTGATTGATTCTTTTTTTTTCCGCCATCATTCTAATTTTAGTCTTTATAACTATTTCAGCATATGCGCTTAGTTCAAAATTTTAATTTTGATTCTGTCAAACATTTTTGAGAGTTTTCTTTTGATTCTTATATAACTATAATCACTTAATAGTGAAACTAAATAACAAGGACAAAACATAATCATGGAAATTAGGAGGGAACAAAACAAAAGCAATGGTGTTGTTTGATCCATGTAGTCGATCCCGTCTAGTAAGATAAAGCTATGTTGTTGTAATTATTGTTCTTGTAAAACAAAAGCAAAAAAATTACAAACAAAAAAATCAAAACAAGTCAAATTTACAGTGACTAAAACATACTTAAACGTTTAAATATTTTATAATAGCCACTAACAATGTCTACAATAAACTAGAAGCACACTGGAACATATATCTGAAACTACCATTTTCCAAGGATTGACAGCATAAAGGATAACCTAAGCAGATATATTACTGAAAAAGTAAACTAGCGGCTTCATTATTTTTCTTTTTATTGAAAAGAATAGTTGGTCATTACATAAATGTATGGGGGGCTTTTGCAGGTTGCAATTCAGTCCCACAATATGTGGAAGGCCCCTCCAGGGTTCATATTCAGTTATGCACACAAATAACGAACATCACAGTTAAGCTAAAGTAACAGACCTTAGTCTCCCAACCTCTTCCTTGTGAGATCCTGCAGCTGCTAATGCAAACCTCCGCTTTCCATCCAAAGCTGTTAACCTCTGTTAAGGAAGAATATATATATTAGAACTTAATATGTAATTCATTTGGACAAGAATTACCCCTTTTAATGAGGAAACGATATTTGGAACTCTATGTAAGACCAGCCTTACCTCATAAGTGTTGACAATTTCTTTGTCATCACTCAAAGAATCTCGAGCTTCCGCTGCCTCATCAGAGATGGACATCATACCTTCAACATCCTATCAGAAATCCAAACAAGAAGTTAGCCAAACCATAAAACAATGAAGGGTGGGCAGAGGTCATGTTTACTCAGAAACAGGATAAAAGACTGCAAATATGCAAGCTGTATGCCTGTATCAATCCCATTCCAATATTGAACTATCCACAAAATTACAAAGTTCAAACAAGGCAGTATTCAAGAGGGACATTGCAACAATGTAGTTAAACACAAGTCTGAGGGTCAGAATCCTTACTGCAATACTTGCTCACAAATAGCTAAATACTATTACAGAGAGGGATGGGAAGTAATAGATAATAACTCTCTAGATTGTTAAGAGTCCTTAAATTTAATAACGAATTATAGAGAAATTTATAGACAGAAAAATCACCTTCAAGGTTGTGTTTAAGTTATTTCGTGCATTGCTAAGTAGCTTTATCTGGTCATGATTATC
>NC_029789.2:149196867-149207626 GCF_000816755.2 Arachis ipaensis | reverse complement strand
CAAGATAAGCTCAAATTAAAAGATATAATGATGAAAGTTCATGCAAGTAAATGATATAATGATCCAAGAACTCGTAACAATTTTCAGTCTGTCTCATGTTTAAACATACTTCTCAATAGAGACAAAGTTTTCACGAAGCTGATTTATGCTCTGCTCAGAAAGGGAGAGTGATTTCAATCCATCCTGGGCCTCCTCAACCTGCAGAAGAATGTTATCATGCAAAGCACACAAAAATATGAGTGTGCGGTAAGCTTAATTGTCCAATATCAAGAGCAGAAAACTGGGATACATGTTTGATGGCTAGACATAACAATGATACAAGATCTCACAATTCAGATTAGGATAGTTTAAAATAATACTGTTTAGAAATAATATATATACCAAAAAATTAAAAGGCAATTTACCTGCTCTCCAACCATTGTACTAAGTTGCGCATCATTTGCCTGAAAGTAACAAAAAATAGAAACACTCAGTTCTAGGAATGCCTGCTCTCAAATTGTGTACAAAATAGTTGCAAGAAAGGCCAATTACTAAAAAGATACCTGACACCACATGTTATGGAACATGTATATATCATTGTAGATAGTATATACAAAACAAAAAGATAAGTATAGATTATAGGCTACAGGCTGTATATAAGGTATTTGAACTAAAACTTGGATTATTTGGGAATGTACTGATTCATTGCATAACAAAGTCAATGATAGAAATCAGTGATACAGTGGAAAAACTGCAAACTTAAATTAATATTTGATGAAACAAAATAATACAAAAAAAAAGTGAAAAGTACTAACTGTTCTTAAACTTTAAACTTCTAAAGAGCTGTAAATCACAATCATTGTGACACTATTAGAAAAGTTAGCAACAAATAGAAGGTCGACAATGCTAGCAAAACATTTTTCCTTCTTGACATGTAAGAAATCTGAATCAACAAGGGAAAACTCCAAGAAACAATCCATCCCATTTTTCCATCACCCCATTCCATCCCTTCAAGGACAGAACATAAACTACATTGCAGCTAGTATGGACCATCACACCTCCACAATGCCGAAACATTTCTCAAAAGTAGTCTGTACAACTAATTAGCTACACACCCACACAAGACAAGCATAAAATCTGCCCCTTCTATTAAAATCCTATTTTCTATCAGCAGCGCCCTCTACTTAAAACCTTGAAGTAGATCCCTAACTCCATTTGCAACCTCTGACAATTGCGCAACAACCAAACAAATTGTCAATAGATTAAAGAATAAAACACTTATTCCAACTATAGGAAAACCCATAGTTCCCGTTCTAAGTAGATTCCATAACTCCAAGCTCACTGAATCGAAGTTGCTTAAATTTCATTACACTAAATCTAAAGCTCATTCAACAACAACAACAAGATCACACGAATTTTATTCAAATGAAATTAAGCTAATAAAATAAGCGGAATAAAAAAGCAGCGACACCTGTTGGCGCGAAATGTAATCGGCCTTGATGGAAGAGATTGACTGCAGAAGCTCCGGAAGAGGTAGCAGCTTTGCCACCTCCCGAACCGCCGCCTCCTTCGCTTCCACACCGAGATCCTCCGCCAGCATCTTTGCCTCTGCAAAATTCAAAAAACAAAAAACAAAATAAGGAAGGAAAAGATATACTATTCAACTAGTCAGAAAACGAACGGAGTTCAAGTTTGCAAGTGAGCTTGAATTGTGACAGAACAAAATCAATTAATTACATGATTTCAGTTAGTTAAAGAAAGTTAGTATCGAATTTTGTGTTGCTAGGAGAAATAAGTGCAGCAAGATAATTAGTGGTCAAAAGAAGTCAAACAAGTCTCGAACAGCGTATGAAGATGCAAAACCTGATCGTTAACGGAGATCGGTGACCTGCGCGCAATTGCCGGAGAGAGAGAGAGAGAGAGAGAGAGGCAATACAGAAGTTATGCTGTAGAAAAGTAAAATAGACAGAAAAGTATTATTAGATTTTTTTTCAGAAGGTGTAAGGAAATTTTATAGACATTGAATTGAACTATTATGAAATTTGAAATATTATGTAAATCTAAAGAAAAAGAAAAGGTTGTAATAAAAAATAATATTTATAGAAAACAGTTTTTCCTTTAATTTTTTTATTAACTATTTACATATATGAGACAATGAGTGAAATAATTCCTTTTAGTTCTAAAAATAGAAAATTCTCTCTCAAAAATAACATTTGAAAAATGCACCTCTAATTTCAAAATGATATGCAAAAGTAAATGACAAGTTAAAAAACGGTTATAATGCGTATCATAATTTTAAAATTAAAAAAACTATTATCAATTTTTTTTGGTGTACAACTATCATCAATTTTTTAATGATATGTTCTTCTAAATCAATAAATGGAAATTTACCCCAAAAGAAAAAGAAACAAATTAATTGAGAATTTTTGGGACTGGATAAATAGAATATATAATGCTTACTTTTTTGTTTTTGGTAGTTAGAAACTCATACAATACTTAACTCTTTTTTGTGAGCCTTGTTTTTTTATTTTTGCAATTTTTACCCAAACATTAAATGTAGTAATGATGCTGTGCATATACATGGGTCATATCTTGTTCAGCTAATTCTCTCGGCTAAAATTTTTTATTATGGACCAAGACACTTGTGTGTAATTAAATTATATTGGTTTTATATGTTTTTTTTTTTTGGGTATGGAAATGTGTAATTGGTTGGTCCGATTATTTTGTAAGGGAATTTTTTAAAAATATTTATACTAAATAGAAAAAATCCATTTTGTTTGTTGTGATTTTTTTTATTTCGAAGTTCACAAATCAGATTATCTGAGTCCCCAAAAATTAGAGGGTCTAACTTATTTTCCTTCAAAAATCGAAAGATCCTATTTCTACCCTTTAAATTATACCGTGCCACATTTGATATTAACACTCTTACCATCCATGAAAAACATCATTTTCGTCCCAATATAAAAAGTAATTTGCAAATTTTGTCAACTACATAGGAACAATAGATTTATTCTTAGACCCAACATGAACCTTCCAATATATATACCTCAAACAATCTCCAATAATAGCACAACATCAGTCTAACATTTCAGTAAGCAATTTGAACTGCTTGTTCCTATTTATCACCACAAAGGCAATAAGCCACCATGGTTGCCAACATCCAATTCCATCATATTACTCTGACTTTGATTTTCTGCTCGGCACTATTGATTTTCAAGTCACATCGCGCACTCTACAAGATAATAACCACATATTACCAAGCATAATATATTGGTTAAATTTTAGTGATAGTTGCTTTGTTACAAAGATAACTACAATATTATGTGGTGCTTGAAATGACATAGATCCATCCCCTAGCTGAATTAGCATTTTATCGTGCTGAATGAGCATAAAATTATAGTGAAATATAGATACATAATTTTTACATGCTATTCAACTTGACAGGTGACATACATCGACCGTTTCAAAGAGTTCTCCATTAACTATCTAGGCATCAAGAAATGTTTGTGTTCATCAGAAGAACAGAATGATATATGCATAATAAGTCAAGGGCTAACTTGTTTGAAGCCAAATTCAAAGAGTATGTTTCATTGAGGAACGGTTGCGGTTGTTGTCATGTGCCTTGGGTCTGTAAGCAAAGATTTTATGTTCACAAAACCGGCTTTCCTCATTGTTTCTTCTACATCTGTCAAGTAATACTCATCAAGAAAGGGTTCTGTGCTCTTCATCAACGTAAATAGGACTGGAGACAATTCCTGCAAGATATAAAAGATTTCAACACGGAAAGCCGTTCTATGCGATTCTAGATCTCACTTCATTCTGTTTCCTCTGAAATGAGAAACATTACAAGAGTTTCTGTAACTGCTTCATAATCCTGAGCAATATGACAATTATGCTTCTGGTATGTAATAATTTAATGTCTCACAGAAAAGATTTTTAATGTTTGGTCATTAGAATATAGAAATAAAGGTAATATGACAATTTGATGTAATGGATCGTCCCTTATGAAATGTTAATTAGCAATAGTTGGATGTTGGAAACTCGCTAAGATTTCAAAAGTCACAAAAGTTTGGACTTGAATTTCTCAGCATTGGGATTGTTAGAGATTAGTGGATCATTGTCAAATTTCCTTTCACTTGTTAATGCTTATGAGTTTGACACAATAAGAGATAAAATCCGCATGAAATGTCTTATCTCATGGATAATCAAATATGATTGCGCGGAGAGGCGGGACAATACCTGAAGGATCTTTGACTTTGGCTGCAGAAGACAGAAGTATTAATATGAGAAATTCTTTCTACAGGAAAATACAAGTTAAAATAAAATAAAAACTAAATACTAAAAGAAGTGAAGACAATATATACCGAATTATCCGTCAGGGCTAGAGTGCCTCCAGGCCTAAGGAGACGGAATGCTTCGTTTACTATGTTCACTATAGCTCTTGTGGGACATTCATGAAACTGCATAATATCATGGATTCCTGAATTAAAATCTACTACATAACTTCTCCAAAACTATGTTTCATCAATCCATATATGCGTGTATCACTTTATCAGTTATCAAGGGGAACATCATTCAAAAGATGTCATGAACCATCTCCTTGTTGGCTAGAACTTGTGACATGCAAGTTGCAACAAATATCACCTTTAGTCAATAGTTTCCATTGTCATGCATGTTTGGAAACATCGCTATTAATCTACAAAAGTTTCAAAGATTCCACTACTTGAGAAGTAACTAATATTTTGAGATTACACTGGTATATACGGATATGACAACAGAAAGTTGAATAGATTTGATGATGCCGAAAGTTCGCCAGATCAGTATCCAATTATAACCTTGAAAATGCACATGTTCTAAGTGTCCATTGCAGTAACCTTATCATATCATGAAGCAATTCTCATTGCAAAAGTACAGAGGAATTTTTATACTCATTTGTTGAATAGAATAACTGAAACATGCATACATAAAAATATCGCAATTCAGAAACTATAGCAAAGGACTTAATAGGAGTTTAAAAGGCATACCACATATGAAATAGACACAATGTCAAATGATTTAGCAGGCAAGCCAGTATCTTCGCCATTTGCATGTATCCATCTTATAGGATATTTTCTAGGCAGTCCTCTCTTAGCCTTGTATTGAGCCACGGCTAGAAAATAAGGTGACAGATCTAGCCCCTGGAACAACCAACAAATCTTTAAGTGAAAGGCTTCTTTCATTCTTGGTAAATTCAAGATGGTCAAGACTCAAGAATGATTTTGTTATGTAAACTTTCAATAAATGCAACTTCATAGTGTAGGAAAATTTATTTTCATCCAGCAAAATCTCACTTACGGTAACTTTGGCCATGGGGAACTTGTCTGCAAGATATCCTGTGCTCACACCAACAGAGCATCCAATATCTAGTACGTCACGGACTGTGGATGTTCCTGAATAAGTTATATGGTGTTGTTCAATTGCACGAATCCAATTTCCACGCATTATCTCATTTGCTTCATCTACTGAAGAAGCATCTGGAATTGCCCTCATTGCCATTGACATTGTAGCAGGCTCCGCTTCTGCTGCTGCCTATCATAAACAATAATATAACACAGATTTGAAACTTATTTCTTTGAGATTGCAGTTTTGCAGACAGCAGAAATCACCAACAGATTTCCATCACAAGACCCGATGTATACAACTATCAAAGAAACAAACAAGAAAAAGCTACATAATACATAGGACAATATACTTTTGTCAAACAATTCAAGATCGCTTATCAGCTTATGTACATAAGCAAGTAAAGTTAATTATCTGCAAATATGATAGACACACAGAGTGATGACACACTTCAGCTAAATCATACTACCTTTGCAAAAGTCACTGTTGAAATAAAAATAAGAAACAATAAAAATGCAGCAAACATTTGTCCCTACTAACTAGATGTATGCCGGGACTGAAGGCTCAGTAGAGATTTTGAAACGAGATTCGAGATACAACTGTACATATTAACAAAACTTTCTGGTGTTGCCGTCTTGTTCGCATTCCAATGGCACAAAACAGTATAGCATCTTTGACTATCACAAAGTAGAACTAATGTGCATGACATCAAAATACAGGTGTATATAACAGCCATAAGCTGTGCACAGTTTGCACCTACCAGTTAGGGACACATCATATGTATCTATAAGGACTACAGATCATTGACCAAACAATCCATTGCAATTTGCTAAAGTTGTGAAAGAATTACCACTTACCAGCCATGTAAGATTTCCCTCGTCATAAGCATGGAACGGGTTCAAATAATCTGTGAAGTGGATTGCCACTCTATCATTAAACTTGCACAAGCAAGAGTGGAGACAAAAATGCATAGGAAAAAAAGACAGGAAATTACAATCTGGGTATACTAAAGAATTGTTTTGAATGCTTTCCAGCTCCTTATACACTTCAGACTCTAAAATCTCTTTTGTCATTTCCCTCCAAGGTATGTTCTTCTTCTCAGCTGTACTGTTCATTATTCACAATAACCAAACAAATTTTAAAAGATAGAATGTTTATATTTGGACATGCTCATTTAAAAATTGGTGGAATCTGTAATCTGAGGTGTTGAACTTTTGCTTATATAAAAAGCTATCCGAAAATCATATGTATATAGCATATTCATTCATTTCCCCCTTGATCAGATAACTCAAGCATTTCGAATTAGGGAAATACTTGCATGTATCTTGAGCATATATAATAGATACTACTACTACTACTACTACTGCTAAAATTACTGTATGAAAATTAAGCGCGAAGGAACAGGAATTGACCTTATGAAAACCTGCCTGGCACCAAGCTTGAGGAGAGAGTATAAGGGCTTGAAAGAGATGAGAGCTGCAACCAAACGAGACAGAGGAGTCTCCCCACTCCAGTTCGGTCGAACCAGCACTCCTTCTTCGAACCCTTCCACGCTTGCGGTTGTTGTGTCAGGCGCTGCCGCGTGAACCGCCCAGTGCCGCATTCTCACGCTGGTAATCATGCTACTTCTCGGTGGCTTATTGGCCGTTGTTGCGGCATTGCCACTGGCGGAGATGAGTGAAGAAGAGAGGTAGTTCTGAAGAGAAGTTGTTAGCGCCATTCCTTTCTTTCTTTCTTGTGTGGAAAATCCCAAAATGCCACACTCGCAACAATCACCATGGTCGTAGACTCGTGGTACATCGCAACGCAATCTCACTCCTGCACCATATCGCACCACGTGGAATTTTACTTTATAAATATAGATATAAAATAAAACATAAAGATTTCTATCTTTTCATAACTAGATCATAGTTGTATAAACCGAACCAGACCGGCCGGTTCGGTTTATTTTTTGAACCGTTTAAGAAAAAAACTAATATAAATTGGATTAAACCGGTCAAAACCGATAAGAATATGTGCAAATCAGTCTAATCAAACCGGTTTGTTTGAAAAAAATTTTAAAATGTCTCCACTAGGTTTCGAACTAAGAAACTTAGAGCAAAAACAACCTCCACTTACCACTCAACCATTGCGCTTCTACATATTATATTTGATTTGACAAATATTAATTATATAGTATAGATAAATATCTAATTTAATTTAATTTTTTATTTTTCAAATTAATTATATTTTAATTATATACCATTATTAATATAAATATAAATTTCACTAAAAATTTATTAATTTACTTGATCTATTTTATTGCTAGTATTGTGATTAAAGTTATTTGTTTTGATATTAGTGTTAAAATCTACTGATATTATAGTTAGATGATAGACTTTGTGAATTAATTATTTTTTTATTGTGTCAAATTAAGATACTATTGTAGTATTACTGATAAATTTTATGGTTTTTCTATATTAGTTAGTTTTAGAAGTTGAGACTTGATTCTTCATAAAATGTTAGTGAAAATATATATTTCAAATTTTAATTTTAAATTTTTAACTATTTTATATTTTATATTTACGTGAGACCGATTTTATCGATTCAACCAGTAATTTATCAGTTAAATTAATAAACTAGTAAACTAGTAGCTTGATTGGTTTGATCACCGATTCGGTTTTGACAACTATGCTATAGATAACAGGTTGGATGTTTTAAATAAATAAAACAAATATAATATTTACCGATATAATTGCAAAATTTATGTTTTTGACTTTTTGTCTTGCATTATTAGCGTGACATAAGATTGATAGATATACGCATATTAACATATCTATCTCACTTGATATATCAATAGATTTCTACAAATTAAAAGTTAAAACATCTTACATATAATGAAGATTCTATCAATAAAATATAATTAAAGTTCTACAAATTAAACTAAACTGTGGACTGAAATTAAGTTGAAGAATTTAGGATTAGCCCTAGGGATTTGGTTTCAATTGACAGTGCTAAATTAGAGATCCGACTTTGTGAAAAATATCTCAAAGCAACCCTATGAAATGCCAAGGAAACCTATTTCATTGCACAGAATTGTGTACATGCATTGACAAAATTGAATAACAAAGATGAAAGGATAATTGGTAGTGGTATTATTCCCATGTATCTCCACTATCATCATTGTTCATGAAAAAACATTGAACACTCTAACATACCTGAATTATTCACATCAAATCATACATAGCAAATGAATAGGGAAAAATTCATAGGCATCCAAACCTTGATCAAAATAGTTGATTCTGAATTCCCAATTACTTAAAATTTAAAATGTCCTTCAATTATAACATTTTGATCTGAACACTTGGACTTTAAATTTTCCACTTGGATTCCTTGATCTAACCTTTTTACCGGTATTAGAGGATCTATCTCACTACCTCTATTCCAAATAGGCAAAATTTCTGTCACAAATTTACAAATATTTTTCTTCTGAATTCCCTCCTTAACAAGCTCTTCAAACTCACTGGAATTCCCCCTCAAATCTAACAGAACACTGCACATCCCTTGTTGATTACAATAGTCCAGAATCACATCTAGATTTATCTGATCCAAAATGACGGTTTCGATTCCTTTTTTCGCCAGTTCTGGAGCGGTTGCTGTTCCGTTATCTGTAAAAACTATCACTTTATCAGTAACTTCATTGACAGCAAGCGGAATTTCGTTTGAAGAACTAGAATCCTTATGTATTACAATCCGGATCGGCTGATTTGCTCCAGGTTCTTGAGATGAAGGTATTGATATGTTCCCACTGAATAAGGAAGAGGAAAGTATCACTGCATCATATTCTTGTAATAAACGTGAATAGTATCCACCACATTCTGTAACTTCATCCCCAAGTAAGTCCAAAAAATTCCCATTGACAGAAAGAGAATATCTGCAAAGCAGAAAAGGCAATGCTATGAAATGCACATCATTAATTCATTATATGCTAAAAACCAAAACTTCAACGTGCACCAACAGAACAAACGTGCCTGAATGAGTGTGTTTGG
Organism: Arachis ipaensis; assembly: GCF_000816755.2. Taxonomy (NCBI): domain Eukaryota; kingdom Viridiplantae; phylum Streptophyta; class Magnoliopsida; order Fabales; family Fabaceae; genus Arachis; species Arachis ipaensis. Next base: position 149,198,240 of record NC_029789.2, on the reverse strand, counting down.
AAACATGTTTGGACAGTAGATATAACCATTAATGTTACCTTCTCCTATCAGCTTAAAGGTCATAATCATTTTTTGTTTGGAATGGCTTTTAGAGAAACTACCAATATAAATCACTTTTATATCATAATCTGCTTTGCAGAATTAATCTTAGCTAGATTCAACTCTAGAAAAGTAGAACCAAAACCATTAATTATAAGCAAGAAGAGGATTTAAATTACCTCAATGTAAGGAGAGGTTTTCCGGTCAACATGCGATGAACAAAGGCCTCGTTAAGGCTCTTGCATAACTCTTCCTCTACACCAACAACAACTTCAATACCTGCATCTCTCAATCTAGCCAACCCTTTGGATTCCACAAGGGGATTTGGATCCACCATCCCAACCACCACTTTTTTCACTTTGGCTTTGATTAAAGCTTCAGTGCAAGGTGGAGTCTTTCCGAAATGATTACAGGGTTCTAAGCTCACATAGGCCGTGGCATTCTCTGCCAAATCTCCAGCATCTCTCAAGGCAAACACCTGAAAATTCCCATCTACTTTCTCAGCATAATCATCATCAAAGGCATTCTCTTTCTAAACCTTGATGAAGAGTTACAAATTTACAAATTTACAAATTCTCTTTCTAATCATAACTAATGAAAACTATGGTCTAATCATAACTACAAATTTACAAATTTACAAATTTACAAATTCTCTTTCTAATCATAACTACAAATTCTCTTTCTTATGTTCACAAGGAAATCATCTGAATTCAAATTAGGCTTCTTAATTCTTATACACGTTAGACTGAAATACCAATGCAATAAAACCTATAGAGAATCCAACATAAAATACATTGTAAAAAGATGCACAAAGAAATCCACATAATAATATAGTAATATTACATTCAAACAAATAAAAGGAAAAATTTTGAAAAGTTCCATACCTCAGCATGCGGTTGACCTGCTTTAGGGTGGAACCCTTGACCAACAATTTTCCCATCCTTCACAATAACACACCCCACCATTGGATTGGGGCTTGTGAAGCCAATAGCTTTTCTTGCAAGCTGAACACACCTTCTTATGTAAAACCCATCATCACAATCGCCAACATCACTTTCTCCATTAGAGATACCACACTGTGCTACTACACCCACATAACCATCATAGCTACTCATCAAACCAGGTACGCTTTGACTCAAAAAAATTGATTTTTGAAACAAATGATTGAGACCCACATTGAAACTGAGCTTGGAGGAGTGATGGGGTTGTTGAAAAGTTGCAAAATTTGGGGGAGATGCATTGTTTAGGAATCTGGGGACACGTAGAGTGCAGTGTGGGAGTGAAAAGAGTTGTGCTTGCATTATTGTGATAAGAGAAAGATGCAGAAAATGTAG
>NC_029789.2:149195689-149196364 GCF_000816755.2 Arachis ipaensis | reverse complement strand
AAGAAAAATCGGCGGAACTAAATACAACCCTTAAATTATTATTATTATGAACATAATACAGATGGGACGGTCAGTGAAAATGGATCCACGGGACCACGGCAGGATGCGGAGGACTTCAGGATCTTCTCGATTGTTAAAAAAAATTGATAATGTAAAGTGTGATTTCTAATTTTTTATTGTTCTCTTTTATATTTATTTTTTATTTCACTTATAAAATTAATGATAAAAGATTATACTTTACTCTCTCAATTATTAAAAAAATAAAAAGATCTATTTCCAAAATAATATATACAAAAAATTACTTTTTTAATAAAAAATCCAAAAAAAAAAATCTATCATGTGTAATGTATATTTTTTTTTCTAAATTTAGTAAAATATTCATTCTTTACCCAATTTTACTCTTCACCAATAAAATTTTCATAATACCTATATCCTATTACCTCAACAAATATATTATTTGTATTTATTGCATGTTAAAATTATTTTCATAATAAAATTTGAAGAGTTTATAATCATATAATTACATATTTATAGGTTGTCAAATGCCAATCCGATCCATTTAATCTTAATTCCTACAAATTTATGGGTTAAATAGATTAGTCTATTTAGGTTTATTTTATTTATGAATTATAATTTTTTAGTTTGGACTGTTTATCATCAGTCTGATAAATTAAA
>NC_029789.2:149193366-149195631 GCF_000816755.2 Arachis ipaensis | reverse complement strand
TCTGATAGAAAGAAATAATAACAAAAAAGTTTAACTTTTTTAAAAAATAATATAAAAAAAAATAAAATTTGGATCCTCTAAATTTTAAATTTGTACTTTAGAGGGTAAAGTGTAATTTTCTACCTTTGAATGGTTTCTCTCTTATATTTATTCTTGGTTCCACCTATAAAATAAATGGTAAGAGATCACACTTTACTCTCTAAAATAAAATTCAAATTTTAGAGAATCTAAATCCAAAAAAATATAAAATGGGCCGTTCATTTAGTCTACGAATTAGTCTGTTTAATCCATCATTTTTTCAGTTAATTAGACTGAACTCGTTTAATCTAAGTTTTAAACAGATTTAATTTTAGATTAAACAGAGCCTATTTTGATGGCCTAGATACTTAATACATTTTTTAAACAATAACGCTTTACTGAAGCACGCACAACTACGTACTTTATAACAAGAGGAATGCTAGGAGGCCAGCAATTTTGGTGTTTTGTAACCATCAATTGGTCATCAATAGTATTTTTAATGGTGTGAGATTACATCTAATAGTGGAAAATCACTCACTTTTGTTTTAATAATGAGTAATGCTAGGGGGCCAGCAACTTTTGTGATTGGTAGCCATCAAATAGCCATCAATGATGATCTAATGGTGTGAGATTGGTGTGAGATTTCATCCAATGACTCACCTTTCTCGCTGGCTACATGCTGGCCAAAATTCAACAAAACTGCTGGCCCCCTAGACTTTTTCTTTAATAATTAAATGCTTGCCAGAAAATACAAAAATTGTTGCTCCCTAGACTTTTCCTTATAACAATACGACATACAAGATGAAAAAAAGAAAAATAATAATGGCAACACTAGTCAGAGCATATCACCATAACATGTAAACGCTCACCAGCCATTACAACCTTATTAATTTCAAACTTATTAGAATGCATGTAACACCAACAAATCTGAGCAAGCAAAGCATCAATTAATTCATGTAGAGCATAATTGAGCCAATTTTGCCACAAACTCGGTGATATTTTGATCAGAACTTCCTCCCTCATCAACAGAGTCCTTAGCCAAATTCCTCCACTTCAAGGCATTGTTTTTTATCTCATTCCCTTTCTCACTCTCCAAAATCTCCTTTATGCAATTTCCAATACTTTCCCTCCTAACCAAACCTTTCTCATCAGCATCAACTCTTACTCCCATTTTCCAAACATCCTTAATATGCTTTGCATTTGTGATTTGGTCAGTCCAAAGTGGCATTGCAATTGTAGGAACTCCAAAACATATGGCCTCCAATGTTGAGTTCCAACCACAATGTGTAAGAAAACATCCAACAGCATCATGTGTTAACACTAGTAGTTGAGGACACCATGTAACTACTAAACCTTTCTCTGAATCATTAGTTTCCAAAAACCACTTTGGAATCTTAGCATGATCACAATCTCTAACAACCCACAAGAAATAACAATCACTTTCCTTCAAACCAAATGCTAGTTCCTCTGTTTGTTTCTCAGTGAGACCAGCCATGCTTCCAAAAGAGACATAAACAACTGAACCTTTGGTCTTGTCATTGAGCCATTTGATGCAAGAATCTATGTTTTGGTCATAGATGCTAACACCATAATCATTGTCATGTAAAAGTCTTTTGTCCAAGTACATCGATGGCACACATGGCCCTATTGTCTTCAGTGGCCAAATCTCCTTCAACCAATTAACAACCTAAACAGAAATCATATACCAGATTTCCATCAAATAGAAAAATAAAAATCAATTTCAATCAACTTTTAAAAATTACTTTTATTCTAAATTTTAAATCGTAATTCAAATACTAAAGTTAGGGATAGGAAAACTCCCAAGACACGGGATCCATGCCAGGATTGCTCCGAACGGGGATCCGAATGTGGGAAATTTTTCTCGCGGAAATGGGGACTGGGGACAAAATTCTCTCGAGCCAGGCGCTTGGACCCGAATGGAGATCCCCGCCCCGTTCCCGCTAATCCCAAAATTCATGAATTTATTGAATTGTCCTTAATAGTTTATTCCTTATATATGTTTTTTAGTCATTTCACACACATATATATACATATGAAAATTAATAATTAATTAGAACTATCAGATGAGAAATGGAGTCCCCACAAAAAATGGGAGCCGTGTGGAGAATGAGAATAGAGAGCAATATTCCTCCGGAGAACAGAGACGGGAATGGAGAGCAAATCTGAGAACGGGAATGGAAAGCAAATCTGAGAGCGGGAATGGAAAGTAAGGAGGCATCTCCCGCG
>NC_029789.2:149181787-149193206 GCF_000816755.2 Arachis ipaensis | reverse complement strand
TCTTCAAAAAAATAAAAATTAAAAATAATTTTATAATAAAAAATTAATTAATATTAACTAACTAAAAGTTAATTTCCTATCATTATTTACCGTGTAATTTTTACCATGTAATTTTCGCATTCCCTTATGGCCAAAATAAAACATTATTATTTAAGTACAACATTAGCAATTAGTTATGAACTTACGACCATATTAGCCCAACAAATCAGTCACTCTTATAAAATACATAAATATATGATGATTAATTTCATAATATGTGCACGTATCATTTTCGGATTGGTTAATTACCTGAGACTCCAATTCATAGAAAGTGTTGGCAAGCACCCAATCTGCCTTATGAATGTTGCAAAATTGATTTCTAATGATGTCAAAGTAGCCTGGATAGGATCCATAGTCATACAAGAAAGATGGCAACTCAGAAGCTGCAAGCTTAGGCAAACCTGGAATCAAATACTCAGACTCTGAAAGTGGCAACTCCAACCACTTCTTATAAACATGGAAGTATATGTTGTTAACAGCACAAGGTTGAGTAAAAAACAAAGCACCAAGTATCCCAAACTCATCTTTTGCCACATCAAGTGCCCAATACAAGAAACCGTCGCAAATAACACAATCCACAGGGTTGTTGTTACTTGCAAGCTTTTGAATGAGATTTGAGAGAGTTCTTGGACCAACCTTCCAGAAGGTTTCTTTGTAGATCTCTAGGGACTCTGCTGCTGCTAGGCCTCCATTGTCATAGCCATCAGAGATGCTCTCAACTTGAATGTTTTGAGGATCAGATGATGAGAGGCTCTTCAAAGTGTGGGGGGTTGTGGTGTTCCAAAAGGAAACCGTGCTTACAAGTGTTATCTTCAATCCTCTTTGAATCAAACGCTTTGAGAACTCAATCATGGGGTTGATGTGGCCTTGTGCTGGGTAAGCCAACACTAAACAGTGAGCTACATGTTTGGATTCTTCTCCCATCTTCTTCAAACTTTTTTGGATGATTGAACGATTAGTTGCTAGTGTTCCTAATGTATATTTGGTTAGGTCAACCATGACACATCCATATATGGCACGGTTTGGTCTTACTTAGGTAGCGTTTGGTAGAGAGACAGAGACTAAAAGACTGAGACTTATAGATTTTACAAATAATGAAATAGAGACTTAAAATAATTCTTAAATTTTCAATTAATACAAATAATTTTTTTATTGAATATTTATATATATGATGAATATGTTTTGTCTTTATTCTTTAATTTAGGCAATATTATTTGTTTTTTTTTTTCGCTTTTTTATGTCTCAAGACCTCGTAGTTATCTTGTTTTGATTTTTTTAGGGATTCTGCATTTTATTAATCTATGAAGTACACACACTAGTCTGAATTATTGTATTCGGATGTTGGATATAATATTCATTGACACTCGTCTGACGTGCGTGTGTTATGTGTCAAAATGTATCTTAATAAAAATTAAAACATTTTTTGTTAAACATGTTTAGACACATCTAATTACCATCATGTGTCCGCGTGTCTAACCTTATTTTTAATATGTATTCTTAAAATAAATTAAAAAAATATTTTAAACATTTTATATAATTAAAAAATAAAAAAATAATTTATATTTTAATATCAATAAAGTATAAAAATATTATTCTAATTTATCTAAAAAATATTTTATATTTTATGGATTTAGCTAACATGTGTCTTTAGGACACATGATAGGCTTACTACTACTAGTAAAAAATGTTAAATATTTTTATTTAATGAATGTAAAACAAATGCATTGAAAACTTTAATTTTTTTTATATTAGTAATGAAAACTTTCTTGTCGTGTCTCCGTATGTTATAACTTATAAGAATTTTAAATTTGCGTGTTTGCCTATTTCGTATTGTGTCGTATTTCAATGGGTTTTGCTGCATAAACAAAGCGGAATTCGAATTTCTAACAATTACTTAAGTGAACGAGTGAGTTGACTACTCGACCAATCCAAATCAATTATCAGATTTCGTATTTAATAATAGAATTGACATAGCATACTCATTAAAGTGTTTTTTGATTCGGTTTTGCTAGGTAGACAATAACTTTTGTAAATAATGTGAACAATTAGCTCTAGAATTGACCCAATAAAATAAAAAAAATACTCCACTCCTAAATTATCTTTTAAACCTTAACATTAGGATAACCATCTGCAACATCCAGCTATTGTTAACTGTGCAAGAATAAATCGAATAAAAAGAAATAATCATCCAATTAAAAATAATGAACATATACCTATTGAATTGAACATCCAACGTATCCATTATTCATATTGTTTAATATTTTCATTCTCTACTTATACTTTTTCTTTTTGATTTATTCTTTACTTCTTTCTCATCATTAAATCAAATTGATTATATCAAATAAATTATTCAATTATTAATTTGATTAATTCATACATCACATTAAATTCTAAATTGGATTGAATTTTAAGTATTTAATGATAAAGTTGACTTAGTTACTTCTTGAGAATATTTTTTATTTTATTTTGTTTTTTTGATTATTAAACCAAATCAATTACAATTAATTATAGCTAATCTATTATTATATCAATTATTTGATTTTTTTTTTGGTGACTATATCAATTATTTGATTTGAACCATGATGTATTAGATGTGATTTAATCATCGAAAATTTTATATATAATTAGGTATGATTTGATATGATGTAGTTTTATCTTGATGATATTTTTAATTTATTTGATTTAATTGATTAAAATAAATTAATTATAATCAATTATACTTGACAATTATTATTTTATCAATTATTTGATCAATCATGCTACACATACAAGTCTTTTTGGTTTACAAGTCTTATAAGTAGGACCAAACCCAATAGAAGCTACACTCACCCACAAAAGCATGTTAACACGCGCATCACGTTTCCAAAGTGTTCCCTTACCATTAAAAACGACTCTTCTTCTTCTTTCTCGATGAAAATCATAACTGTCATTTTTTCTTCGCGTTTTTCATCCTCCTCCTCTTCTTCCTTCTTCTTCTTCTCCTTTTTCTTTGTGTTTTTCCTCCTTTTTCTTTGCATGTTTCATCTTCATCATTGTATTTTTCCTCCTTCTTCTTTTGATTTTGCAACATTATGTATTTTTTTTCTTTATTTGATTTTTTCCTCCAAAAAATAATTATGAGAATATGAAATAAGAAGATGAAGAAGAACAGCAGAAGATGAGAAGGAGGAAGATGAAGAGTTCTGAATTATGCAGAACTTATCAGAATAAAAATACACCCGAATATCTTCATATTACACCCAAATATCTTCGTGTTACACCCAAATATCTTTGTTTTATACCCAAATTTGCTGCAAATACAGAAATGAATTATGTTACATGTACACTAAAATCAACTACCAAAGTCAGCAACCAGGATAAAATACATACTGGAATACAAATAATACATTGAAAATAAATTAAAGCACACATATATTTATACACAAATACATTGGCGGTTGATTTTAGTGACTGATTTTAGTGTACAAATAGCATTTCTGTACAAAAAAATATTTCATCTAATGCTGCATTTTTTCTTCTTCTTCTTTTCCTTATTTCTTTCTTTCTTTTAGTTAAATAAATGTAAGTTCATTATCTTCCAAGTAATTTTACAATATTATGTGTTTCTTCTTCTTCTTTGTTTGAACAAGAAGAAATTTGAGAAGGTAAAACAAAAAAAAAAAGATGAATAAGAAAAAAAGAAGAAGAAGATGGTGATAATGATGAAAAAATAAATAAAACCAGCAGAATATGAGGAGAAGAAAGAAGAAGAATTTTGAATTATGCAGAACTTATCAGAATAAAAATACACCCAAAATTCCTTAAAATACACCCAAATATTTTCGTGTTACACCCAAATATCTTCGTTTTACACCAAAATTTGCTGCAAATACAGAAATGAGTTATGCTATGTGTACACTAAAATTAGCAACCAAAGTCAGCCATCAGTATAAAATACATATTGGAATACAAATATACATTGAAAATAAATTAAACCACACATGTATTTATACACAAATACATTGATGATTGATTTCAGTAGCTGATTTTAGTGTACAAATAGCATTTTTGTACAGAAAAATGTTTCCTCTAATGCTGTATTTTTTTCTTCTTCTTTTCCTTATTTCTTTCTTTCTTTTAGTTAAATGAATGTAAGTTCATTCTTTTCTAAGTAATTTTGGAACATTATGTGTTTCTTCTTCTTTGTTTGATTTTTTGTTTTTATTCTTGTTAAGAGAGTAAAACAAGAAGAAACTTGAGAAGGTAAAACAAAAAGAAAAAGATGAATAAGAAATAAAGAAGAAGAAGATGGTGATGATGATGAAAAAAAAAGAAGCAGCAGAAGATGAGGAGGAGGAAAAGAAAGAGTTCTAAATTATGCAGAACTTATCAGAATAAAACTACAGCCAAAATTCCTTAAAATACACCAAAATATCTTCGTGTTACACCCAAATATCTTCGTTTTACACCCAAATTTGGTGCAAATACAGAAATGAGTTATGCTACGTGTACACTAAAATTAGCTACCAAAGTCAGCCACCAGTATAAAATACATACTGAAATACAAATATACATTGAAAATAAATTAAACCACACATGTATTTATACACAAATACATTGGTGGCTGATTTTAGTAGCTGATTTTAGTGTACAAATAGTATTTTTGTACAGAAAAATATTTCCTCTAATGCTATATTTTTTTCTTCTGAATTGAACCATACCTCAGCCACTTGATTGGATTCAAAACAATAAAAGGAGGAGAAAAATTGTATGAGAAAAACGCTTGTATGTAGAGAACAAATTGCTCATCAATACCATAGAGGGGCTGCAAAAATACACCAAAAATACACTATATTAAAACAAGCATAAACTATAGAATGCAAATAGAACTATAAAACCATTATAAAAATAACAAAAATCATATTCATGAATCCTCATTAAACAGAAACTAAAACAATTCAACTAAAAGAATAAGATAATTCACCTTCAGAAAAGCCATAAATTGTAAATACACCCAAATTTTCCTAAAATACATCTAAATATTCCTGATTTACACCCGAACGTCTAATATAAAATGCAGAAAATTCATCAGAACTAGTACATTAGATTCAATTCAAACAAGGAATAATAAACAACAAATTTCATATACAAGGTTCACGCATTATTCAACTACACAATTATAAACTACTAACTGGATTCACATTCAAATTCAATTATTAACTGGAATTAAACCACACCTCAGAAACTTCATTGGATTCGAATTCAAAATCTACTTCGCTCTGGTTCAGCTGATAATCTAAAGTTGAATAATCCATTATCTTCAAAAACGATTTCAGAGCTTAATTTCAGAAACAATGGAAAACGAGAAAAATGAAGAAAGAGAACAGAGAGAGAAACTTATGTAAACGGCGAAGGAGAAAAGGGAGAAAGAAACGCACGAAAGAGATCGAAGAGAGAAGACAAGAAAATGCAGAAGGAATTCAAAAAAGAAAACGAAATCCTTTTGAAAAAAGAAATTATATATTTGCGTTGATTGATTGAAAAATCTGTTAAGGAGGCGCGTGAAACATACATGCCGTAAGAAACGCGTTTTAGGGATTAGAAATTTTCAGGAGTTGTATAACTTATATAGTAAAAAGGGTTGTATGTAGAGATTAATCCTTATTTGATTGGAGGTGCAATTAATGACATCTTATGTAACATTTTTTAGGTATTTTTCAATTTCTTTGTATTGATTCATTGAACCTAATTAATTTTTTAGTTGTTTATGGTATCTGTTTTTAATTTGACATATTAAAAATTAATTTATTGTATATTTAAATTAAAAAAAAATCATAATTTTACTTTTACTTTCATTTACAGTAAAAAAAATTCATAAAATCTTTTTCTTTTTCTCACTAACCATATCCCACATTCCCTTACTCAAAAGTCATCTGCGTCGCAACCATTATCTACCACTCAGAATTGTCTGCGTTGCCTACCACCGTCCATTGAGAGTCTTTTTTTATTTTCTCTTTTGAGGAATCTGAATTTAAATTATCACGAAAAATATCTAAAACTAAATAAAAAGATGTATATTCAAAATTTAAATATATATATAATCAAATAAAAATAAACATCTAAAATTATTATAAAAAAAAAACTAAAAATCTAACAAAAAGAAAAATCCAAAAATACAACAACAAAAAATATCTAAAATTTAACAAAAAAAATATATCTAAAATTATTTTAAAAAATTTAAAATTATTTAAAAAAAAACATCTTAAAACTAAAAAAAATATCTAAAATTATTTAAAAAATTATTCAAAATAAAAAAAAACATCTGAAAGTTAAGAGAATAAAACATACGAAACTAGTGAAAAAAATCTTCCAAAGAAAAAGAAAAAGGAAAAGAGACTGGTAAAGACGTCAAAAGATTGTGCGACGTCACAGAGAGAGGATTTGGAGGGGGAGGCGGTGGTGTTGCGACAAGCGGAGTTGGAGGAGAAAAGCCCAACGTCCGGCAATTGAAGTTGCAGGGAGAGGCGTGGCCAGCTCAGCAATGAGAGGATTTGGAGGGAAAGGGCCACGGGCGAAGCCAAGGCGGTTAGGACAACACAAACGGAAGAAGTAGAGGGAAGTAAACATTAACGGTGCTGGCATAAAGTAGACGAGCTGGCAAAGAGAATGATGAGTGACAACCGACAATGAATGCTAAAATTATTAAAATGTTAAATAAAATAAGTTCTCCTGTTTTTATTTATTTATTTTACCAAACATTTTCGATATTTATATATAAATTTTTTTTATTATTTTTAATTATATTTATTTATTAAGAATTTTTTGTGTCTAAACATTAAAAAAAAATAAAGAAACAGAGCAAGAAAAAAGACAATACAAAGAAAACCAACAAATATTCTTCCTTTTTTTCGTTTACAAGGGGGCTTAGAGCCCCAACCAACAAATATTCTTCCGAAGCCGCCAAACAATAATTGGGCTACCGTCCTGAGGATATATGGGCCTGGCCTGGCAATGTATCTGCCCATGACCATGAAAAAAAAACAGTCGCCCACTAATGAACTGGGAAAAAAAAAATCTGCCCATGACCATGAAAAAAAAACAGTCGCCCACTAATGAACTGGGAAAAAAAAGAAAAAAAAAAAAAACATTGCTAGCTGAAGATTGAAAACTATGATGAGCAGTGCGCATCACTGGAGACAGAACATCAACATTCCTAGGAGTGTGTGCATGACACAAAGAAACAAGAACATAAGAATAAATCTCCACGTGAACATACGTGGAATATTCCATCTTTTATCATGTCTATATATTTAGGTTGAAACGTAAATCTAAACATAAAAATATTTTAAAATCCACCGAATATATATGGATACATATATATAACTAGAGTCGCTATGTTGACTACTTGACTATGCTAGCTGAGAAAAAAAAAAAAAACCTTACATTTTTCTATTTTTTGTCAAATAACGTGTTGTTGAATGTTGATGACACTGATCGTTCGTGGACTAAAGCTTGGTTCTGGTCGTTCTCATGAATATGCATTTTTATTCATATATAAGGTAAATACATTATTGATGGCTAATTGATGGCTACAAATCACAAAATCTGCTGGTCCCTAACACTCCTCGTTGAAAATTATAATAAGATAAATATGATGATGTATTGTTTTTTAAGGTATGAGTTTATGCGCTCATCGTGGCTGCAAGAGAACCATATACCGTGGTGGATATATATGAGTATAATTCTATGTAAATATATCTATGAGACTATGATATCTCAAATCTCATATTTTTTTCAATGGCGCACTTAAGACTTGAGGTCCCCTCAACAGGGCCACCCAACCATATACAGTTTGTTATCAACTACACTACTGTTTCTTAGAACAATTTTATCCAGAAAAAGTGCATGAAAATTAAAAAATGGCATTTTCCTAATACAGTTGGTCTTAATTAATTCACGAGTTATCTTATTTCAACATTTAGTTAAGGATTCAAATTCTTACATTTTGTATAGAAGTGTTTTTTCTTTTTAGATATATGTCTATTCGAAAAGTTTTCATTGCAAAAAAAATTTAGTAGAGGTAGATAGAACAGAGAATAAAATATATAAAATAGAGTATAAGATATGGTTGGTTTATGTTTTTTTATGTTATTATTTGATGGCATTAAATTTGTTTTTAATTATACCACTATGTTTCATGGAGAAATAACTATATATTATCAGTTATTTTATATTTTGAGAATTTTTGGTAGGTAGTATATATTATATGTTATAAAGTATCTTCCTAGGAATAAGCTAAGCTTTGTTTTTATTCATTAAAAAAAACCTTGTAACAGAGAACACCTTTTAGCTCGCTTAAAGGGATTGGAACGGAAAAAAAATAAATAAAAAAATAAAACGAAGACAGACTGGTAAAATATTATATTATAAAGCATGTATATAATAATATGATAATATCAAAATTAAGAAGTACTTAAAATATTAAGAACATACATTGTCTCCGGAAGAAGTAGTGCACAATATGTAGACTTTTTCTTTGATATGGAGTGGACAAGATTCAACTTAAAATGTGCATGATTGTCTTACTACACAATATTGGTAAAAGGTTTCTACATCAGCAACATCATCAATCATTAATTAATTAAGATGATAATTGAAGTAATAAGGGAAAGGAAATTCTGGGGTAGCAGCATACTTTAGATGTTGCACCTTTTCTTCAAACAAATTAAAATTACACATAAATACAGATGCAAACTATCACTCACTCTCTTTGTTCCCACCACAAAAACTAAAAGCCTAAAAGCACACACTATATAGTACTATACCCTTCACAGCTTTAGTTATTAGTACTATACCCTTCACAATTACAAAGAAAAAAGCACCTAAGATCAGAGAAGAGAAAAGAAAGATGATGTTGTCAGGTGAAAATGGTGGTGCAAGAAGCAAAGATTTTGCAGTCCAAGTGTTCACAGGAAGATGGTTCATGGTTTTCTCATCATTCATGATCATGTCGGTTTCAGGAGCAAGCTACATGTTCAGCCTCTACTCCAGAGAAATCAAATCATCATTGGGATATGACCAATCTACTCTCAATCTCTTAAGCTTTTTCAAGGACTTAGGCTCCAACATAGGCATTCTCTCTGGCCTAATCAATGAAATCACACCTCCTTATGTTGTCTTAACAATTGGTGGTGTCCTCAATTTCTTTGGCTACTTCATTGTATGGCTTGCTGTCAGCAAAAAGATTGCAAAGCCACAAGTTTGGACCATGTGTTTGTACATTTTCATTGGTGCAAATTCACATTGTTCAACAAACACTGGTGCACTTGTCACAAGTGTTAAGAATTTCCCTGGTGTTAGAGGTATTGTTATAGGCCTTCTCAGTGGCTACCTTGGCTTGAGTGCTGCAATTATCACTCAATTGTACTATGCTTTCTATGGAAGTGACACAAAATCTCTTCTTTTACTCATGGCATGGCTACCAACTGCTACAGCTTTTCTTTTTCTACCATTCATTAGGCACCATAAGGGTATTCAACAGAAGAATGATTCCAAGGCTTTCTATAACTTCCTTTACATGTCACTAGTCCTTGCAGTGTTCCTCATGATTGTAATCATAGTTGAAAAATGTTTCTCTTTCACTCAGAGTGAATATTATGCTACCACCACTGTGATGCTTCTCTTGCTTGTTTTTCTTCCACTTGGTGTTGTTGTTCAGGAAGAACACAGAATTTGGAAGGCCAAAAAACACCAACAACAATTGAATTGTGAAGATCTTCCAAATCCAAAGCCTCTGAATATCATAACTACAGAGAAGCCTAAAGAAGTGACCAAGCCTGCACAACCATCATCATCAGGGTCTTGTTGGAAAGACATGTTCAAGGCACCAAACAGAGGTGAAGATCATACAATACTTCAAGCAATTTTCAATCTTGACATGCTGATTTTGTTCTTTGCTACTATATGTGGTATAGGTGGCAACCTCACAGTTGTGAATAACTTGAGTCAAATTGGAACATCATTAGGATATTCCCCACATAGCATAACAACATTTGTTTCCCTTATGGCAATTTGGATCTACCTAGGTAAAATTGTGCAAGGTGTGGTCTCAGAATTTGTCATAACAAGATTCAAGATCCCTAGGCCTTTCATGTTAACATCAATACTTTTGTTGTCTTGTGTTGGTCACCTCTTAATTGCATTTAATGTCCCAAATGGTCTCTATGTAGCATCTATTGTTATTGGGTTCTGCTTTGGTGCAAATTGGCCAATACTTTTCTCAATAATTTCTGAACTTTTTGGACTTAAATATTACTCAACATTGTATAATGTTGGGTCAATAGCAAGTCCAATTGGGTCATATTTGCTTAGTGTGAGGGTTGCTGGGCACTTTTATGACAAAGAAGGTCTAAGGCAAATGGCAGCAATGGGACTAAAGAGAAATCCAAATGAAGAGTTGAATTGCAATGGTGCTGAATGTTACAAGTTAGCATTCATTGTAATCACTGCTGTGTGTTTATTTGGAGCACTTGTGTCACTGATTTTGGTGTATAGGACTAGGGAGTTATACAAAGGTGACTTGTACAAGAAGTTTAGAGAAGAAGATTCATCTACTATCAATACTGCTGAAACTGAAATGGCCATGTCTCAATACAAGACTGTTGTAGAACCTGCTGCAAATTGAGGATGGATCTCAGGATCTGTGATCTTTGGTAAGAATATTAAAGAAAATGAATTTCAGATTGATAGCTATAAGCTATTCTAGCATATATATGTTCATGTTTCTATAATGTTACAAGTCTTTGATTTCATCTAAGCACATTATTTTATATGATTGGAATGATTGGAAGTTCTTGTAAGCTGTAATGTTACAAGTCTTTGATTTCATCTAAGTAAATTTTACATACTAGTTTGTAACATATATAATTTCTATATGATTTTTGTATTTAGTGCATGTTTGTTGGTAGCGTTTGTTTTGAGATATTGGGAAAGAGAATGGGAGACTGAGACACAGTATCATGTTTGTTGAGAGACTGGTACTAAAATTTCTGTTTCTGTCTCTAAAATTTCAGTATTTCAGAACCTCCAAAAAGTAGGGACACAAGGGACTGAAATTTTTAGAGACGGAAACTAAAATCTTAATAACATTTTATACCTAAAATACTCTCATTTCAATTAATTAATTCCAATTTTACCCTTTGTGCAAATTAAATTAGAGTTTTATTCTTGTTTCAATTTCTGTCTCTCACTTTGCACCAAATAGAATACTAAAATTTATTTCAGTCTCTGTCTCTTAGTCTCTGTCTCTCAGTCTCAGTCTTTCAGTCTCTGTCTCTCTACCAAACGCTACTTTAAAAAGAACAATATCAGGACTAACACTGTTTATTAATATTAGCTAATA
>NC_029789.2:149172853-149181554 GCF_000816755.2 Arachis ipaensis | reverse complement strand
CAATATGATAATTAATTTTTAGTATATTGATAATATTTTAGTATTAATTATTTCCACAAAATTTTTTCAAAAGTATGACTTTTTTTTTTTTATATTGAAACGGGATGATCATATGACTTTTCAATGAAAGTATGAAACTTTAACATTTCGATTCATTCTTCTGGCCCACCTCTTTCTCTTTTTTTCAAGAAAACATTTCTTTCTCGTCATAAATACCAATAATCAAGTGTTTTGTATGTTTGGACATCTTAGACTAAGTTACTATTGGTATCAGTGAGAAGAGAAAAACATGATGGGCCTCATAAGCCCAACATCAAGTAGAGATTAATCTACGAAAAATCTTATACCAAACCAGGTTATATCCATGATTATGGAATATTAGAATGCTTATATTTTATACACAGGTTTAGACTTAGAGTAATAGAGTGTAAAATCCTCTATTATCACAAATATAAAATTACTATATTAGACATACATATGAGACAATTACCAATGATATTTTATTCTTAAACTGTTGAGTCACATGAAAGTACACAATTCAAGATTTCAATGTCAATAGCGGTGACATGATAAGGGAAAATTTGGGAACAGAGAAAACAAAAATATAGAATATAGAAAGGTCTTGTGAGGACAAGTGGCCAACCATAATCCAAACTCACTTTTAGTTCATTTCTCACGACTATTGAATACAACATACACTTGTTTTTCACATTATTAAAAAATACTAATGATAATTAATTGATAATTATAAATCACAAAATATCAATGCTGTAATATTTATTCTATTAACTTGTTCACAAAGAGGGCCATCAACCACGTTATATATCAAACAAAAGAACCCTAATAATACAAAAAGAACCATACTTGAGGCCTAAAAGGCTAAACATAAAACTAACACAACTACTCCTCCAAATCCAGCCATGGCAGAAGATGCACCACCAATACGATTTGGGATACTTGGGTGTGCTGAGGTCGCAAGGAAGGTGTCAAGGGCCATAACCCTCTCCCCCAACACCACCCTCTATGCCGTCGGAAGCCGCTCTCTCGACAAGGCCACCAAGTTCGCTGCCTCCAACGGCTTCCCACCCCATGCTAAGGTCTTAACTCTTAATATGTCTACATATATATCCACATCAAAACAACTTATACAAGTTTAAATCATTTCATTAATTTTGTAATGATAATTAATAAATATTAAATAAGATAAATTTTGATTATTTTTTATTAAATTTTTTTTGTTATTAAATATTTTCGTTAACTCTATGTTTTTTTTTTTTACCAAAGATAGGAGACTCGAACCCACAATCTCTTAATTGAGTATTGGGAGACTATGCCATTTGAACTATTATTCATTGGCAAAAAATTTGAAAAGATAGGAGACTCAAACCCGCAACCTCTTAATTGAGTATGGGGAGACTATGCCATTTAAGCTATTACTCATTGGCAAAAAATTTAGAAAGATAAGAGACTCGAACCTGCAACCTCTTAATTGAGTATAAGGAGTCTATGTTATAAACTATATATAGTAACAAAATTATTAAATGTACCAAAATTTCAATATAACACATATTAATTTAGAATTTGTTTGAGATGATTATAATTAATTACCGATGATGACTTTAATTTTTGAAACATATTGTGGCATAAAGGTTTATGGTTCATACGAAGGTGTTATAGAAGACCCTGAAGTTGATGCTGTGTACGTGCCACTTCCAACAAGCTTGCACGTGCAGTGGGCTGTGCTTGCTGCTCAGAAGAAGAAGCACTTGCTGCTTGAGAAGCCTGTGGCTCTCAACGTTCATGAATATTTAAAATATAATAATTAATTATTATTAATAATAAATTGACAGATAGTATATTAGTACCTTATACTTTTCTTTAAATTTATATAAAGGTAGAAACTCAGGTGCAGTCAACTTCATGTAAAATTAATAACTGAGAATCGTTAGATGATAATTTAGTTAAATCTGTCAAATTATTTAACGATTTTCAATTATATGCATGTAAATTTTCACCTTAAGATTAGACATATTCCTAGTCTTTTAAACTTTACCAATTATACAATTTTTGTCATCATTTGTTTGTAACACATCGACTAAACAGGTACATGCAACTTCTACCTATACAGCTAGTCCTTATTTTCTAGAGAACGATATTCGTGTG
Source organism: Arachis ipaensis (assembly GCF_000816755.2). NCBI lineage: Eukaryota > Viridiplantae > Streptophyta > Magnoliopsida > Fabales > Fabaceae > Arachis > Arachis ipaensis. The sequence goes on along the minus strand of NC_029789.2, from coordinate 149,179,391 downwards.
AAGCAGTGACGGATCCAGAAAATTTTAGGAGTGCGGGCAAAAATATATATACTAGAATAAATTTTGTTGAACATTATTAATTATATGAAGATATAAAAATTAAAATATATTATATATAACTATTTCTTTTTTTTTTAAAAAAATGAAAATCCAGTGGGGGCAAGTGCCCCCTGATGGTGCTTACTGGGTCCGTGCCTGGTGTGAAGCCAGACCTTGATGCTCTTGGAGCACTTGGTGACACTGGTTGGTATTGTGTGAGAGCAATTTTATGGGCTTCAAAGTATGAGTTACCTAAATCAGCAACAGCATTGCACAAACCCACATACAATGATGCCGGTGTCATTCTAGCTTGTGCTGCTTCTCTATCTTGGGAAGATGACAAAGTAGCAACATTCTATTGTTCCTTTCTTACGAATGTGTCTATGGATATTATTGTAATGGGGACAAAAGGGTCATTGCGCGTTCATGATTATATTATCCCTAATCAAGAGAAAGAGGCCAAGTTTTCAACAAGCTCAAACTCTAATTGGGTGGAACTTTCTATAGGTTGGGCTCCAAATCCAAGTGATAATGTATTTTACAATGATCTCCCTCAAGAGGTACATATGGTGAAGGAATTTGCACGCTTGGTAGGGGCAATTAAGTACAATAACTCAAAACCGGAGGACACGTGGCCAGTAATTAGTAGGAAAACACAATTGGTCATAGATGCTGTGAAGACTTCAATTGACAATGGCCTTGAGCCTGTTGAAATTAAGGGTTAACTTTAGTTAATTTATTTGATTGAAGTGGTGGTGTCGTATATTAGATAAGTTAATTAATGTCTCAATAATTATATGAGAACAACTAGGAAACAAAAGCATATCAGTCAAAATGTGTTTGGGCTCCATGAAAAATGCGGGTTTTGGTTTGTGCTCCGTGATCTCAGAAACAGTTTTTAAACATATTATTCAAAAAGTGATTCTAATTAAACGGTTTTGTTTATTTTTTGGCTGATCACCTTTTGGTTCCATATACTTTTCCTAATTATATATGTTGTTAACTTTTCAATTTCATCAGGGGGTTTTGTTCTTAGCCGTCTGGCACTATATTCAGCTACGTGGCAATATCATCACAGTTATGTTGTTGACTTGTTGACCTTTCTATGTGAAAATAATGATGTTGAGTTGTTTTGGCTGTTTGTTCTTCCTGTAAAAAGAATTTCTAGCTATTATGGAATAATGATCTTAGAAAATATATATGAAAAATCTTGCACGAGTGAATTTTTTCAGTTAATTTTAAATTTAAGATTGAATCAAAATATTCGGTGAATATATTTTATATTTATGAGAGAAAATATTTGTTTTGAGACGTACTTAAAATAAATTATAAGATATTTTGAACCTGAAATAAGAGGTTGAAAATGGCCCTAAAGGTTTTGAACGTACCTTCACATTAATTTCGAACCTGTGTGTGCCATTGATCCAAGACCTCGGCTGCCTAGTCTAGTTAATCTAGTTAGGATAGCTGAAGACTGAAGTTAGGTCACAAGTTTCACCCCATAAGTATTAGAAGTGTTCACACGCGAGAATAAATTTATAATTTTTTTAGTTTGATAGGCTAAAGATTAATTTATTGTAAATTAAAATTTTATTATGTACACATAAGATAACTAAATGAAAACACTACCTTTTTTCTCGGCCTGTTACAATTACAACAAAACACAAAGTCCTGAAATATGCAACAAAATCCTTATTACCAATGGTCTTTTATTTTTAAGAGTGTAGAGTCACATGAAAGCACAGAATTCAAGATTTCAATATCAATAGCGGTGACATGATAAAAGAAAATTTGGGAACACAAACTATAGAAAGGTCTTGTGAGGATAAGTGGCTAACCATAATTAGAAGGAAAACACATGTGGTCAGATATGATCGGTTGAGAGTTTAAGGCTTCAATTTACAACAATAATGGCCTTAAGATTTACCTGCCCAAATTCAGGATCAAATCATGCCTCAATAGCCGATAGTAATTGTCATATTCAGGGGGTATCACTCATAATGAGTAAGTATCTTCTTGTCTTTTCCTTTATTTGTATATTCCAGAAAGGCACCTTATCTTATTTCAATTTGAGGAAAAATTAAAGTATATCTCATACATTATTATTATGCCTACCCACCAGCAAATATGATTTGCATCTTTAGACTTTTGTACGTTAGAATCAAAAAGCAATTTATTTAAGTTGGTCTAGCAATCCAAACTCGCTTTTAATTCATGGTTCACATACAAGTCACAATTATTGCAGCAGCCACAGGATTATTTTAATATGAAATTTGGGATGTGATTAAGTCTATGTTGTAATCTCATTTTTTCATGTTAGGTCTGTTGTGAATTATTGTGACGAAGGAGGAAGAGATAGATTGTGTTGAAATTCTTTTTCCATTTCTGGGGGATGCACTCAGATGCTGGCGTCTTTTTATAAATATATTTTTTAATAATTAAAATTTAATACATATAATCGATTAAATCGTGTTATTTTTTGTCAAAATTAGGTTAGATAAATTGATCTGACCGAAAAATAGTGAATCAAATCTTGAACTGATCTAAATTAATATTATCTTTTATAGAAAATGACTACAGTACCCTATTATATAAAATGACTAAAATATTTCTATTATATATATTAATTTTGAGAATCCTAAATTTTAGTCCTTTATTTTTCTATCGTAGGGTTAGGATTTAGAATTTTTAAAATTAATATATATATATATATAATAAGAGTATTTTAATCATTTTCTATAATAAGAGTATTGTAGTCATTTTTATAAAAAAATAATATTAATTTAGATCAATTCAATATTTGATTCACCGCCATTTTTTTGGTTAAATCAATTTGTCTAACCTAATTTTGACAAAAATAATATGATTCAATTGATTATATATGTTAAATTTTAATTATTGAAAAACATCTTTAAAAAAAAACGTTTTAGCCGTCTTTATCTGAGTGGCTCCCTTAATTATTACATAATTTAGCTTATCAAAAACATCTAGTTATTGAACACATCATATATGCATGAGCATGACAAACCCAAATATAAATAATTTAAAAAAAGTTCCACTCTCCTCTTTTGATAGATATTAAAATGACTGTCNCATTTTAGCCTCTGTCAAAATAGAGAAATGAAATTTTCTCAATAATTTATCAAGACAAATTGATCTTAATCATGAGACATTTTATACTAAAAGGTTTTTATCACTCACAACAAGAGAAACCGAAGTTAAAATAAAAGTGGTCATGGCAAAGCTGCCGGCTACTTTGTCTGTCCGTTTTTTCAGTAGTGAGTAGTGACTTGTCAACTTACACAATCACTGCTTAATATAGGTAATTAAATAAAAATTAAGATACTTTTCTACCATTAAATGTAATCTCACACCATTAAAAACATTATTGATGGTTAATTGATAGTTACAAAACACAAAAGTTGCTGCCCCTAATACTCCTCTATATATATATATATATATATTGACTTGTTCACAAAGGGGGGCATCAACCACGTTATAAAGCAAAGCAACCTTAATACTACAAAAAGAACCATACCCAAAGGCCTAAAACTAAAACAAACACTATCCAACCATGGCCGAAGACGCACCACCAATACGATTTGGGATACTTGGGTGTGCTGAGATAGCAAGGAAGGTCTCAAGGGCCATAACTCTCTCCCCCAACGCCACCCTCTATGCCGTCGGAAGCCGCTCTCTTGACAAGGCCACCAAGTTCGCTGCCTCCAACGGCTTCCCACCCCATGCTAAGGTCAAGATAGGAAACTCGAACCCGTAACCTCTTAATTGAGTATGGAGAGACTATGTCATTTGAGCTATAACTCATTGACTAAAATTTAGAAAGATATGTGACTCGAACCCGCAACCTCTTAATTGAGTATGGGGAGTCTATGCCATTTGAACTATAACTCATTTGAACCCCATGCTAAGGTCTTAACTCTTAATATGTCTACATATATATATCCACATAAAAACAACTTATAATAAGTTTAAAACATTTCATTAATTTTTTTTTTGTTATTAAATATTTTTCTTACAATACTTACTCTATGTTATAAACTATATATAGTAACAAAATCATTAAATGTACCAAAATTTCAATATAACACATATATTAATTTAGAATTTGTTTGAGATGATTATAATTAATTAACGATGATGACTTTAATTTTTGAAACATATTGTGGCATAAAGGTTTATGGTTCATACGAAGGTGTTATAGATGACCCTGAAGTTGATGCTGTGTACGTGCCACTTCCAACAAGCTTGCACGTGCAGTGGGCTGTGCTTGCTGCTCAGAAGAAGAAGCACTTGCTGCTTGAGAAGCCTGTGGCTCTCAACGTTCATGATCTTCACAAGATTTTGGAGGCGTGTGAATCCAACGGTTTGCAATACATGGATGCTACCATGTGGATGCACCACCCTAGGACCACTCAAATGTTTCACTTCCTCTCAGATCCTCAACAGTTTGGACGCCTTCAATCGGTATATATTCATTATTAATATTCACAAATATATATATCTTTAATTTCATGGGTATATATATATTGATTATATTGATGATAATATTGCACAATTAATTTTTTTAATCAGTTTACCTCTTCTATAAAGCGAAAGGTTGAAAGAAACTTACTATTGCAATAGTAATATATATATAACGAGAAATGCTCAAGCATGAGCAAGAGAATTTATTATTTTTAATTAACACATTTTTAATTTATTTTTTTTTAAATATTGATTACTAACCATTAGCCAAAAATAATAAATTCAGATTAGCTTTTTAATATTCCTCTAATACAATATTAAGAAATAACATATATTTTGATTTAGATAAAAGAATTTGATTGCATATATTGTTTTTTTTTTTCTTATAGATGCACATATTGTTGAATGGATGCAAATATTACATTATGTAATGTCAGTAAAAATTATTATTATTATACAATTTTGTCATCATTTATTTGTAACTATCATCAACTAATTAATAACAGGTACATGCAACTTTTTCCTATGGAGTTAGTCCTTATTTTCTAGAGAATGATATTCGTGTGAAGCCAGAACTTGATGCTCTTGGAGCACTTGGTGACACTGGTTGGTATTGTGTGAGAGCAATTTTATGGGCTTCAAATTATGAGTTACCTAAATCAGCAAGAGCATTGCACAAACCCACATACAATGATGGCGGTGTCATTCTAGCTTGTGGGGCTTCTTTATCTTGGGAAGATGACAAAGTAGCAACATTCTATTGTTCCTTTCTTACGGATATGTCTATGGATATTATTGTAATGGGGACAAAAGGGTCATTACGCGTTCATGATTATGTTATTCCTAATCAAGAGAAAGAGGCCAAGTTTTCAACAAGCTCAAACTCTAATTGGGTGGAACTTTCTATAGGTTGGGCTCCAAATCCAAGTGATAATGTAGTTTACAATGATCTCCCTCAAGAGGTACATATGGTGAAGGAATTTGCACGCTTGGTAGGGGCAATTAAGTACAATAACTCAAAACCGGAGGACACGTGGCCAGTAATTAGTAGGAAAACACAATTGGTCATAGATGCTGTCAAGACTTCAATTGACAATGGCCTTGAGCCTGTGGAAATTAAGGGTTAACTTTAGTTAATTTATTTGAAGTGGTGGTGTCGTATATTTTGATAAGTTAATTAATGTCTCAATAATTATATATGTTGTTAACTTTTTAATTTCATCAGGGGGTTTTGTTCTTAGCCGTCTGGCACTATATTCAGCTACGTGGCAATATCATCACAGTTATGTTGTTGACCTTTCTATGTGAAAATAATGATGTATGTTGAGTTGTTTTGGTTGTGTGTTTTTTTTTTTTTACCAAAGATAGGAGTTCGAACCCGCAACTTCTTAATTGAGTATGGGGAGACTATACCATTTGAACTATTACTCATTGAGAAATTTGGAAAGATACGTGACTCGAACCCGCAACTTCTTAATTGAGTATGGGGATATGTGACTTGAATCCGCGACTTCTTAATTGAATATGGGGAGTCTATGTCATTTGAGCTATAACTTATTGGCGTAAAAATTTGGAAAGATATGAGACTCGAACCCGCAACCTCTTAATTGAGTATGGGAAATCTATGCCATTTGAGCTATTACTCATTGGCCGGCTGCGTGTTCTTTCTAACTATTATGAAATAATGATCATATAAAATATATATGAAAAGTCTTGCATGAGTGAATTTTTTCAGTTAATTTTAAAATTTGAGATTGAATCGAAATATTCGGTAAATATATTTTATATTTATGAGAGAAAATATTTGTTTTGAAACGTATTCTTGAAACAAATTATAAGATATTTTGAGTTTGAGAATAAAAAGTCAAAAGTGGCTGTAAAGATTTTGAACGTGTCTTTACGTTAGTTCCGAATAATGGTGAAAATATTTATAAAGACTTTCTTATATTTAAGTTAATAAGAATTTTAAATAAATTTATAAAAATTAAAATTAAAAATATTTAATTTAATGAGA
>NC_029789.2:149158828-149172711 GCF_000816755.2 Arachis ipaensis | reverse complement strand
GATTATAGCCTTGTTCTTTTGGGTCATAAAACAAATAGTACTACTACTAAAAGTTGAACTTAGTTTAGTCAAACTTCGAGCAAATCATGATGTAATCATTATTATCGCCAATTTAAAATCTGATATTTTTGGACATCTTAGACTAAGTTATTATTTGTATATGTGAGAAGAGAAAAATATGATGGACATGGTAAGCCTAACATGAAGTAGAAATTAATAATCTATGAAAAATCTATACCAAATAAACCAAGTTATATCCATGATTATGGAGTGCTTATATTTTATATACAGGTTTAGACTTTAGAGCAATAGTGTAAAATCTTCTATTATCACAAATATAAAAATACTGTATTAGACATGCAAATGAGAATACTATATTATTATAATCAAGGCAAATTCTCTATATAGACTGGAGGAAACATCCATACGTATGGATTTGCCGCGGCAGTCAATATGTTGCGACGCGTGGCTTCGTCTAACATGTAGCAGGTTGGGGTTAATTTAACTTGAGTAAAGTATTGTTTTTGTCCCAATATTTAGGGTAAGTCCTATTTGTGTTTCTAACGTTTAAATCGTCCTATTTGTATCCTTAATGTTTATAAAAGTGATTCAATATTATCCTACTATCAATTATACTAACAAATCAGATTATATTTTTCAATTATTCTCATTTTGATGTATTCATTCTCAATTAGATCTCACTTGGATGTAGTCGATTTTAATATTATATCCACTATTTGTGTTTAGATTCAATTATGTCCTTAGAAAAGTAAATTATATAAATGTTGTAGGAATTAGTTTCAACATTTGATGATCTATTTTTTGAAGTAGATCATCGATTCTATCCCAAACATTTATATTCTAACTTCAAGAAAAAGTTTTTAAAACTCAAACTAAAGCGCTCATGATGTGTAATTGACGGGAGGATAACATTGAATCACTTTTACAAACATTAGGCATACAAATAGGACGATTTAAACGTTAGGAACACAAATATAATTTACCCCAAACGTTGAGAACAAAAACGATACTTTACTCTTTAAACTTCTTTAGGGATAATGGTTTTTTCATTTTTTATAGCAAAAATGCTATTGATAAAGATTAATTCAAGTTTTATGAAAATATTATAAAAAATTTAAAATATTAATAAATAAAATAGTAACTTCTTTAAGAACTATTAACAAAATACATAAAACACATTTTAATTTCTAGATATAGAAAACAATAAGAGAATAATTCAAATTAAATTCATTTATTTTATTTTTTATTAAATTCATAAGTCTTGTTATTATTTATAATTAGAAAATAGGCATAAATAAATTTATTTTCTTAATGAATGTTAATTTTGTAGGTCGAACCGGTAGGTCTTGTTAAATTCATAAATCTTGTTAATTTATTTTATTTTCTTAATGAATGTGAATCAGTAGGTCGAACCGAACTGTGACTCGGTCGGTTTTTGAAAATTTCCAAAAACGCTGCGTTTTGGCCTTCTGAAAGGAACCTTAGTCTTCACCAGTTCACCCAGACACCCACAGACCCACTCTCGAGCCTGCAACCCTCCACTCTCACCTCTCGCTCTCAGTTCCCACGTCTCCAGTCTCCACCTCGAGCTTCCGGCGCAACCTCCGTCCAGCCACCGCCGCCGTCGCAAGTTCCGTGGAAGTCACTCACCGTTGCAAGTTCCTTTCTGCCAGCTTTCCGTTCGCGAAGCCAACCACTGCTTGTCTCTTGCCAGCCTCTGTCCCTGTCGCCGCCAGCTCTGCATTCTTCTCTGTCTTTCGCTAACCCTAGGTATAAATCTAATTTGTTGATTTTGAATCAATGAACCCTAACTCCTTCACTCCTCGTCTACTCAATGTTTTGAAAACCGGATAAGACCGGCCAATCGAACCAGTTAAACCGAGAACCGACAAAGAAAACGGTCCGATCCAATGTGCAAAACCGCAAAATAAAAAACCGCTCAAAAACTGCTGACCCGGCCGGTTACCGGCAGGTCGGACCGGACCGGACCGGAACCCGGCCGGTTTACAGAAAACGACCTCGTTTCCTTCCTTGAAAGGGAAAAAGTTGCACGCGTTATCCCCCATTCCCCCCTTCTCCAACTCCTTCCTTCAGCAAACCCTAGCCTCCACCAAAGAAAGCAAACCCTAGCCTCCACCCATAGTTGTCGCCGTCTGTCGGAGTGAGAGACTGCCGCCGCCGTCCATCGCACTCAAGAACTTCCGTCTTCGTGCTCTCGGGCCTCTCGCCGGATCCTCCACGTCGGGTGCTCGCATCTCGCCGTTCTCCTCTGTGCTCGGCTGCTCGCGCCTCCCTCCACCAGTGAGTGCTCGAGCTGTGCGTGTTGGTTGCTGCTCGTCGTCCGTGGTTGTCTCTGCTCGATTCTGCCTCCCAGTCTCACTCGAGTCTCGTCTCAGTCACTGGCATCTCGTGGTTCGTCTGTCTCGTCGCCGGCGGCAGAAGCAACTCGTGCGGTTGTCTCTTGCTTCATCGCCTTCCGTGGGGTGGTTGCCGACTCGCCGTCGACCGTTGGTGAGTCCCTGCACCATCGCTTCCCTGTTCTCTCTTTTTAGATTTCCCTTCTCCCTGTATTTTTGCATGCTGAATTGCTAATCAAATTTGCCTTGTTGCTAATCTAAATGTTGCTGTAAATCGGGACTTTACTTGATTTGTTAAATTTGTTGCTGTAACTTGAATTTGTTGCTTCCCAGTCACAGAATCAGAACAGAATACTCAGTCAGTGCTTGGTTGATTGGTTTTGCTCACTGATTGTATTTGATGATAAATTTTAAATTGATAACTTTTAAATTTTAAATTTGCACTGTGTGTTACTGATTCACTGTCCCTTCAGTACTTTTTGTTGTTGTTAATCATTGTGATGAGCTTTATTAAAATTGGGTTGAAAACTGTTGAATCTTTTTTCATTTTTCATTGTTCTTAACTTCTGTTCTTATTAAAAAATTTGCAATTGGTGATCTTTTGATTTATTATATGCTTCATGTTTTTAATTTCACTCTGCTTCTAGGCTTTGAAATCAGTTTATGATAACTGTGATGCAATTATTTAGTTGGATAACTGATGTAATTATTGAGTTCAACAGATTGAGTTTTTGATTTGCAAGGTGATTTTTGGTTGATTTTTTATTTAATTTGGTAATGGTGTTTATGATTGGGGTTATCTGGTTTTCATTCTTTTTGAATTTGGTAATAGTGTGATTACTTGTTACTGTTTGTAATGTTTGTTGCTGAATGATGATGGTTCTTTCTTGCCTCTGTTTAGTAATGTTTATTGAAATTTTGTACTTTTTCAATGCATATTTGTATGTGTTATTATTCCTCCTACTTCAAACTGCTTATGCTGCTTCTCACTATTTCTGGTGTGTAACTTGTATACTTCTGCATGATTCTCTTTTGATTCCACACAAAGTTGATGAAAAAAGCTGATTTTGTTATATGGGGTAATCTTATTCTGTTTCTGTCTATGTTTTCTTGCTAATGGAACATTCTAGTCTAGTTGTTTAGTGATCAGAATGTTATTCCTTCTTAGCTTCATGGAATGAAAGAGAAACTACATTGCATCCTCAGAGGAATCAAAAACCATTAATTAATTTATATATTATTCATTTTAGTTTTATGATTCTATCAATTTGGTTGTGTACTTATTCTTCTTATTCAGCATAGGAATTTAAGCATTTTATTTTTCTGATATTTCAAAACTGTGTTTTTCTCAGAGACATTTATAGTTTTATACAGACAAGTGGTTCTGATTTTGGAATCAACTATGGACAAATAGCCAACAATCTTCCCTCTCCATCTCTATCTCGCGTTGCTGTTCTAAAACGGTTTTTCCGGTTGAACCATCGGTTGGACTGGTTGGACCAATGAATCAGTGAACCAGTGATTAAAACGGTTTGATGACCGGTCCGGTTTTCAGAACCTTGCGTCTACTCCAACTTTCACTCTCGAGTCCAGCCCTAGCCTCCAGAACCAGAACGCGCTAGCCTCTCTCTGTCTCTTGCACTCAGTCCAGAGCTCCTGGTCCTCCCTCACTTGCGTCCAGCCACCGCCTGCTACTGCCGCCGTCGAAACTTCCAGCTTCGAAGAGGCACCGCCTGCTCCCTCACTTCCCCTCCATCGCGCAGCCACCGTGCGAACGTGGAAGCCTCCGTCGCGCAGCCACTGTGCCGTCGGCGCCATCTCTGTTCCACTGCCTGGTTGAAGGCCGTTCGAGCTGTCTTCTTCAGTATCGCTGCTGTGCTTGGTCCTCGTCGAGCTTGATTTGTCGTGGCGTCGTTGCTGCTGTGCTTCTGCTGACAGTCCTCCGCATACTCCTCCTTTCGTCGGTGGCTGAGTTGCTTTCTGATGACTCCCTTCCTCCGCCGCAATCACTGCTTCTTCCCCGTGTTCCAGGTGAGCTTTTAAGATTCCAAATTTGTGCAATATGTTCTGTGTATGTTGGGGTTATTATGATTTTTTATTTGTTCTTATGAGTTATATTTGTGTAAGCTGTTCTTATAATTTTTTAAGGATTCCAAATTTGTGCAATATGTTCTGGGTATGTTAGGGTTATAAGATTTTTTATCTGTTATGATTTTTTATCATTTGAAATCTGTTCTTATGATCTTTTTTTCTACCTTTGATTTTTTTTTCCTTTTTTATTTCTCTTGATTGTATTTATATTAGTGTTATCTTTTCTTTTTCTGTTGAATGTGCAATCTGTTCTCCTAAGTAAATGATGATTTATGAATGGGGCTTTTTAAGTTTGTTAAAGAAAAGAAGGGGGAGTTAAAGAGTGTGTATTGTTGTGTTGAGTTATAAGGAATACAGTTTTGCTTTATAGAAAACATAAAAAGGGGGGCTTGTATATATTGTTAGAACAAAACATGTCTAAATACTGTTTTCATGGATATTATGCTATTGTTAAATTTGATGCTTCTGGTGTATGTATGCTACGGACTCAATCAAATAAGCAGTGGTCCATCCCTATTTAACAATTTTATGTATCTCAAATTGACTTGCGCTTGAATGAAAGCATTTAAAAATACAATATGAAAGTATATATTTTGCTAATTGAGCTTTTATTTGTTCAATATGAAAGCATGAGTTTTTATTTGTATGATTGAGTCTTCTCTAATGCATTGTACTGAATTTATTTATTGAAGTTTGCTGAGTTATATTTTGTGTTTAGTAACCATGATTGCAGAAGAAATTTCAAATTTAATATTGGACAAACAAATCGGAGATTATACTCTTAATTACCTAGTTAATGGTGGGCCCAAGAAAAATGTGAAAATACACATTTTTGATGCCGTCATCAGCTCTTCAAATCTTAAAACAACATGCAAGGCGGTTAGAGTTCCTAACAACGATGACGATCTAATGGGATGCATGCAGGAACGTTTTGAATTGGCATCCAGAAGTTTGGAGGGATGTATTCTCCCTCTCATTCAGGGCTTAAGATCAACAGTTTAGATATTTCTGTTACCAGAATTATGACAACAATATTCACAATTTACATGACAGAAGGGATTTCGACGGACTTAAAAAGGCTTCGCGGGGTTTTGTAGTAGGACTGATAAAACTTCATGAATCAAGACAAACCCATGGTAATATAACCGATTTCAACCTAGTAACAAGGAAAGGTGAGGGGTATTTGGGCGGAAGCATCGGATTAGCTCTTTCAAAAACCGTTATCAGAGGTGAACCCGGGGTTCAGTGGTAGTCCGTAGTCCTTACACGGAAGATATACTTAATCTTGCAGGAGTACTCGCCAGTTGCTTGGACCATAACTTTCTTCTTGAACTTAAATTGTTTACCGATTATTTGAACTACCACCAAACATTGTAAGTTTGTTCGATCTTGTTCGGTCTTTTTTTTCTTTTAAAAAATTTGATGTAGGTGCTTTAATATTTCTAGTGTAACTACTAGGTATCTTATATAAAGTGTTTTAAAAGAAAAAACAGACCGAACAAGATCGAACAAACTTACAATGTTTGGTGGTAGTTCAAATAATCTGATAAACAATTTAAGTTTAAGAAGAAAGTTATGGTCCAAGCAACTGGCGAGCACTCCTGCAAGATTAAGTATATCTTCTGTGTAAGGATTAGGGACTACCACTGAACCCCGTTCACCTCTGATAACGGTTTTTGAAAGAGCTGATCCAATGCTTCCGCCCAAATACCTCTCACCGTTCCTTGTTAATAGGTTGAAATCGGTTATATTACCATGTGTTTGTCTTGATTCATAAAGTTTCATCAGTCTTACTACAAAACCCCGCGAAGCCTTTTTAAGTCTGCCGTAATCCTTTCTGTCATGTAAATTGTGAATATTGTTGTCATAATTCTGGTAACAGAAATATCTAAACTGTTGATCTTAAGTCCTGAATGGGAGGGAGAATACATCCCTCCAACTAGTTCTTCTTGCTTTAATATGCTTTTACTAGACATATTAATACGACTCCAATGCCGCTAGGGTTAAGTTTTGCAGGAATGTCTGGGTGCATGGAGCCAAAGACCCTCAGGTTGGATCTTTTAATTCTTTTATTGTTGGTTTTTTTTTATATATATTTTCCTTTTTTAAATTAAATTTTATTTTAACAACATTTGTATGATTTTCCATGATACCAGAGTAGTACCAAGGAACGTTGTGATCTTATAAACAAGGTGCTCGAGGGTCTGTGACCTGGATTTTCATGTCTCGTGTATGAGGTGGCATGTCAAGGAAAGCTCGTCAAGAGAATATTTTAGTCGATTTAATTTCATTGCCTGTTTGGACATTTTTTTACCTTGTAGAGCATTTTCAGAATTTGCCGTATAACTTGACAAGGTCTTTATAAGAACATTTGAAATACTGGAAATTATATTTGTAACTATTATTTTAGTGCTTTTGGTCTTTAATGATAGTAGTGAAGGTCTAGGGTTTAGGGTTTAGGGTTTTGGAAATTATATTTGTAACTATTATTTTAGCATTAATTAATATCTCAACTGATGGAAGTTTCAAAGGAATTCTTAGTTTTAGTTTATAATTAGTATTTTAAGAAGTGAAAGGAGTTACAATAACTTTTAATTTTATCGCATACTAAGTTTTATTTAGAATTGCAGTTGAAGCAATTAAATAAAATATTTTATGATTAGTTTAGTGGATTAATAGTTAAATTAGTTTCTAGAAGATAATATATTATTCAAATTTATTTTTGAACGATTTTTTTAATTAAATTGATTTTTTAAAGATTATGAATTAATTATATTTGTCTTCCAATCATTTCATTAACAATTTTTTTAAAGATTGATGTAAAACATTAATTGATAATATATATAATACATGATATGTCTATTTTTTTCAATTATAAAAATTCTATTCTCAATATGATCTAGTGACTAAATTGATAGATTTTCGTAAACATATTTAGTCAATGTCTAATTGAACATGTTATGTATCATATAAGCTATCAGATAACATTTTACATTATCAATTGTTGACGAAAATTGTAAATGGAATAACTGAAGGACATGATTGATTTGTAATCTTTGAAGATAAATTTAATTGAAAAAATCTTTTAGAGATAAATTTAAAGAATGTCTTATCTTTCAAGAACTAATTTGACTATTAACCCTTAGTTTAATATATCTTAAATATAATTCAATATTTCTAAAGCATATGTATTTATTATTTTGTGTAGTCATGTCATAGTATAAAATTGTCATAAAAGAATTGTGACAAAAGATGTGTGCATGTGGGAAAATAATTATATCTTTTTTTTAGCATATATATGAAAACAAATTTGTTGGTCTATATGGGATGAAAAACAATTTTTACAATAGAAAAAAAGTGGATCCTAAGAACTTGAGAACATAAACTGATATGCATAATTTTTGCGGCATTTTGTGTGATTCAAAGTGCAGTTGGAATTAAAAAACAATGATTATTACATCAATATGGTAAGTATAAGATAAAAAAAAAAAAGGTTAATACATGTTATTGAAATTTTATGTGAATAGAATTTAAGGTTCTCAAGAAATAAATTTAACTACAATTTTGTCTTAAACTGTGAAAGAGTACACAAAAATAGTCATTTGATCAAAAATAAAATTTTTAATTGATGGGTTTATCGTTGACCACAGAACAATGCTTATTTTTTTTATTTAAGATAATAATGAAGTCGTAATAAACTCATATCCATATATTATGTATTGAAACCTGTCATGAGGTATCCATACTGAAGAATGTGTTTTTTGGGAACGAAAATGGTTGGAAAAGGAAAAAATATTTTGATTTTTTGTTAAAGAATAAATGCACAATGTATATTACTTAACTTGCAAACTAATATTGAATATGTATATAAAAATTTATTTATGTTTTTGACATGAAAAAAAATGGTCTAGCACATATAAACAAGATAACATAATTGATATACATACATTGGATCATATGAGCAGCCAATACCCTAGTAGAGCCAAGGAAAGAATTGTTGAACACAACACTTCTCATTCATTGGGAATAAACTCGGTCATTTTTTCAGAATAAATACTTGTCAAACATATAGCTATAATACTTATCATGTAAAGTATTATCTACTGTTCTACTATTATATATAGAGATATACTGATCTGCGGTTCGGTTGTGAAAATTAGAATCGCAAACCGAACTAAACCGCATAAAAACCGATCCAACATCTAAAAATCATCCAAAATTGAGCGGTTTATTTTCATTTTCGGTTTGGATTGGTTCGGATTTGCGGTTTTTTAGACTGATTTGGATCTGAACACCTCTATGAATCACCGAGCCAAGTTCGAGTGACCCGAACTATGACCCGGTCTTGATTTAGTTACTCTCCCAGGTTTCGTTTTCTTTTTCCAGATCAGTCCCGGACCACTTCTGGTCCGGGCAAACGTGCCTCAAAATTTTTTATAATTTTTTTGTTCAGAATAATCTATTCCTCTTCAAATATCTTTATAAATATACTTGATCAAGCGTATTACCATACTAGAACTTTATTTTAAAAATAGATTGATAGATGATGCAATAATAACTCAATTTGAATTTATCACTCCACATTTTTTTTCTTATCTTCTAGTTCCCGTACTGTACTTAAATTCAAGTTTGGCTTCTGTTATCTTCTTCACTTATAAGCTGCTGACTAAGCTAACAGAGTAACTAACTCTCTAACATCATAACAAACTTTTACATTGGTTCTTAACAGCTTAACTAACACCTCAACTAACTACACTCTCTAATATCCCTTTCAGCCACTTTTAACAAGCTCTAATTCTGAAATCTTATCTTTTCAGCACCAGAATCAGCTACTAACAAGGTTGCTCACTCGTCTGAATTAACCAAACCGCAATTGTGAAAGAGGAACATGATCTTGAACGACAACAGAACAAAACCATTCATAGATCCTATTACACCAAGCATAAGTTGAGTTGGAAAGTGAAAACTATGCCGAAAATTGGCAAGATAATTTCAAATTGAAAGCATTACAACAAATTTCTTGCATATAGCCTAGTGAGGTATCATGAGTTCATGATAAAAACATGCTTGAAGCACCATATTAACTATGCTAGCATTTAGCCACAGGATAACTAACTTCCTAATGTATTTAACTGAAGCAACTACTTATGTCAATTGCACAGATATCAAACAAAACAGGGGTAACCAATATCCTAACAAGCAAAACTAAGCAAGAGAGAACCAAAGAGAATCCGAAATACCGACAAGGCGGCAATAAACTCATGAGCCTCAGCTAGGAGAAGCAGGCACTTCACTCAACTCCTTTTGCCTCAGATATTGTTGCAGTATAGTGAGCCTAGCAGTTTCAAATGCAAAGTAACCCAATGCTGAAAAGCAAGCACTATGAAGAACTCTAGGCCCCATTCCACGGGTAAGTCCAACCCACCCTTCCTCCTTTAATATCTGCTTCACTGTCGCCGAAACCCCGCCATACACAACAGCAGCAGCCTTGTTCACAGCATCTCCGTGAACCTGAGTCATCAGCCTTGTCTTCACCACATCCAAAGGAGTGGTTATAGAAGCCGAAATTGCGCCGGCAAGTGCGCCACAAAGCACACTCTGAACAGGTTCCAAGTGAGACTTCTTAGTAGTGTTCAAAACCGCAGCTTTCAAGTACTCAAATGATGAATAACTCAAAACCCCAGCAGGTAAATTCCTCAGCAATGTAGCAGAGTAACCAGCATATAACCCTAAAAACCCATCCTTTTCTAAAATCTTCACCAAAACCTGCCAAGATCTTCCCTTTGCACCAGCTTGCATTCTCTGAGTAATCAATTCCTTAGGTACCATTATAGCAGAAGACATAATATTCCCCATTGCACCAGCACTAGGTGGAATCAACACAGAAGGGAACCCTTCAATTTTGGATAGAAATGACTTACCGAACTCGCAGGTTCCGAAATACACTGCAGAAGAAGCGGTGGATCCAACAATAACCGCAGATACGCCACTGTAAAATCCGAGAATACCCTTTTGCTGGAAGGTCTTCACGACCGCGTCAAGGGCATTCTTGTAAAGTTGGGATGCTCCTTTGGTCTGCATCTTGGTCTTGATTGTGTCGAGCGGGTGGAGGCAGACGTAGGTGAAGGCGCCGGCGATTCCGCCACCGGCTGCGCCGATTAGTGCACGCTCGACGACGGTGAGGTTTTTGAGCAAAGTTTGGGGCTTTGGGGCGGGCTTTGAAGTGGGCCGGATCCATTGTGGGCTGTGAGCGGTGGGGTATGTGGCGGTGGCGGTGGTAGAAGCGAAAGGAGGGTTTGTAGCGGTGGCGGCGAAGTGATTGAGGATGGAGGGGAAATCAGTGGGGTGGCGGTGGGGATTGGGATTGGGAGAAGGGAGGCCAAGAGAGGATGAGATCCTGGCCTCCATTGAAGAGAATCTGGCGTGAGCTTCGGCCACTCTTGCCTTGCGCGTTAAACACAGTCAGTGACAGCGGAGCTAAAAAATAAAAGCGCAAAATCAAAATTATCGGTAAACACTTAACATACGTATCTTAAAATTATTAAAAATAATATAATATAAGTTTTAAATAATATTTGAGAACCAAAACTCAATATTGTATTTACTAGTAAAATTTTAATTTTGAAGACAAATTTCCAAGGTTCTGAAAACCGAATCGGTCATCAAACCGTTCTAGCTATTGGTTTATTGGTTTATAAATTTAACCGATTTGACCGTAATGAAACCGAAAAAACCGTTTTATAATAAAATAATAAATATAAATAAACTGATATCATATACATGCAGGCAAACTCAACAATTATATTGAATTAGGGGAAGTATAAGGTATAGAGTGAATAATTCAACCATCAATAAAACAAGCAAATTCACAACAATTAAGAAGGAAGATTGAATTAGTGAGAGGGTGAGCTTCTTGCAGCAGTTCAGGTAAGACCTCCCCTTTATCCTCTTCAAAGTTCAATCTGTTGTATTTGTGCTATATTGTTTTCTTCTGTGGTTTATTCTGAATATGCTTATGGTGTATTATTGATGATTCTGTTAAGTTTTGAGTTATTAATTTACTGAATTTTTATTTGAATTCAGTTTATTGATATTGAATTAATGCTGTTGAGATTGATTTATAAATCCAATCTGTTGTACTTGTGCTGTATCGAATTTTTCTTCTGAGTTACTAATCTGTATGATTGAATCTTTTCTGTTGCATTTAACTGAATTCATTTATTTATTAAATTTTTCAGTTGAATTTTGCTAAGCTGCATCTTGTTTTACTTGAATTTTGTTGTTGTTGAATCTTGAATTCTTATTATTGAGTTCTGATTTTAACTACTTTCAGTTATTATAGCAGATAAATCATCAGAAAACAACTGATATTGTTTAGATATTTAAAGCAACATGTTGTGCAACAACTAGAAAAGAGAGAAGAACAAGTAATTGAGGAGGAACAACAGCAGGCAACGGTGGTGGCACCACGAGAGAAAAAGGAACCACCGGCTACTGTGTTGGCAGAATCTGTGGAAACGGAAACAGAGCAGGCACTAGTGGTGATAACTGATAAGAATAGAGGAAATGGAACCACAGCAGACATTAGTAGTTAGTGGGAAAAAAACTAAGTGGAAAATAATGGTGTGCTTGCTTATCTACTGCATTAGCCAAACAAAAATAATTAAGCAGCACTTTCTTGATTATCCCTGACCCTATTTTGTAGTCAATTAGATGCACAAAGAGAATTGAAGTTAGTCCACAAGTTGGAACATGAAGCCATATTTTTTTTTCCTTTGCTCTCTCCCTCCCTCTCCTCTCCCTCGTCTTTCAAACACATCTTATTTTGGATGATGTATGATGTATTATAGTAGTGTATCAATTGTTAGAAAGTAGAGACCCAAGATACATAAATAGAATAACTTTTAGGAAACATTTCAGGTGCACTGGGAGTACCGGTATTCCAGTTGTTTTAAACGTTGATCTGAATTATAAAAAATATATATAATATATATTAATTAAAATCAACGGTTAAAACAAGTGCATATATATATTAATTGAAATCAACGGTTAAAACAACTGGTGCACTGGTACTCCCCGGTGCACTTGAAATGTTTCCTAACTTTTATAACAGAAATGATATGCGTATTTTTCCATTTACGTTTAGTTGTCAAAAATATTTTGCTTTTATAAATATCATACTATCTCTTATTATTAAGGTAATTTTTAAATTTTCATTCTACAAATATGAAAATATTTTACACACCAAAAATCAACTATTATATTTTAATGTATATTTATATGTTTAACTTTATATAATTTTAATTTATATTTTGTGTTAGTATGTATTAAATAATACTTATACAAAATTGTATATAATTTTAATTGCATAGAATATTTAACGTTCTATTGTTTCATCACAAGTGCATAAAGCACCCCAATGACAAAAAAAGAACGCAAAGAAGAAGCGTGCGATGCCACTAGAAGTTAGAGTGTGTCTATACATTCTCACTAATGAAACTGGTTTTTGTTAAGTTTAAACCATTTAGTTGAACTTAGTTGCCAAAAGACTTAGAAATATAGCGGGACTAAAAAAAATACAAAAATCATAAAATGGCATTTGTATTTCATTCCTCCAAAGTGAATACAAAAGGCATATGCATCCAGGTGCAGTGTCAAGTTGAAGTGCACCATAGCTAATAATACCACCAACGGCCTCAGCATTCTCTGAGAAAACTGAACGCAACAAAATACACAACAAATCACTGTTTTCACTTCTATAAATGTTGCTCAAACTAAAAGAGTTTCTTCTCTAAAAGACAGCACAAACTAAGTTTATTGACAGCACACAATTTTCATGCAACATCAGCAAATACAGCATTTCATCAATAATCAAAATCACAGGGGAAGACGTTGGCTCATATAGATCATTAACTGCTATACAGGAAATTGAAGTCAAGAATACATTATACATTGAATGAAGAATGAACCAATTTCGCATACACAAAGGTAAAATGAGACCCAAGTTTTGCACCTTTGCAACTAGCAGACAAAAACTAATAAAAAACACTAAAGCTATAACTCCTATGAAAAAAAGAAAAACCTTTTTCTATTTAGACGAAATTAAATCCATAACAACAAAATCAAATTTACATTGTCACAAGGCAAGCAATGGGAAAGAAATGTTTGTTTTGTTTCTTTCTTTCTTCCTTCCTTCCCATTCCCTTGATCACACTAATTGTCCAATCAATTGTTCAACCTAGTAAGTAATAACACTGCCAAATCAAAATGCTACACAAAGAAAAAAGGACACAAAGTGATAAAAGAAGGGAGCAGGGTGTGGAACTAATAAAATCAGAACGGCTAAAAGTACAGCATCATTGGTAATCCTTCCCAGAAGCCTTGCATTGCAGTGCCATAACATATCATATTATC
>NC_029789.2:149117319-149148828 GCF_000816755.2 Arachis ipaensis | reverse complement strand
ACCCTGCACCCTGCACCCTGCACCCTGCACCCTGCACCCTAAACCCTAAACCCTAAACCCTAAACCCTACACCCTACACCCTACACCCTAAACCCTAAACCCTACACCCTAAACCCTACACCATACACCCTACACCCTAAACCCTAAACCCTAAACCCTACACCCTAAACCCTACACCCTAAACCCTAAACCCTACACCCTACACCCTAAACCCTAAACCCTACACCCTAAACCCTAAACCCTAAACCCTACACCCTACACCCTACACCCTACACCCTACACCCTAAACCCTACACCCTAAACCCTACACCCTAAACCCTAAACCCTACACCCTAAACCCTACACCCTACACCCTACACCCTAAACCCTAAACCCTACACCCTACACCCTACACCCTAAACCCTAAACCCTAAACCCTAAACCATAAACCCTACACCCTAAACCCTACACCCTAAACCCTAAACCCTACACCCTACACCCTAAACCCTACACCCTACACCCTACACCCTACACCCTACACCCTACACCCTACACCCTACACCCTACACCCTACACCCTACACCCTAAACCCTAAACCATAAACCCTAAACCCTAAACCCTACACCCTAAACCCTACACCCTACACCCTAAACCCTAAACCCTAAACCCTAAACCCTAAACCCTAAACCCTACACCCTAAACCATACACCCTACACCCTAAGCCCTAAGCCCTAAGCCCTAAGCCCTAAGCCCTAAGCCCTAAGCCCTAACCCCTAAGCCCTAAGCCCTAAACCCTAACCCCTAACCCCTAAACCCTAACCCCTAACCCCTAAACCCTAAACCCTAACCCCTAAACCCTAAGCCCTAAGCCCTAAGCCCTAAGCCCTAAGCCCTAAGCCCTAAGCCCTAAGCCCTAAGCCCTAAACCCTACACCCTAAACCCTACACCATAAACCCTACACCCTACACCCTAAGCCCTAAGCCCTAAGCCCTACACCCTAAACCCTAAACCCTACACCCTAAACCCTAAACCCTAAACCCTAAACTCTCGAAAACCCTAAAAAAAACCTCAAAAATCCCTAAAAGACACTAGAAAATCCTAGGAAAACTTAGAAAACCCTAGAAAATCCTTAGAAATTCCTAGAAAATCCTTGAAAACCCTAAAAAACTCTCGAAAACCCTAGAAAACCCAAAGAAAACCCTAGAAATACATAGAAAACCTAGAAAATCCCTAGAAAATATTATAAATTTCCAGAAAATCCCAAAAAATCCCTGGAAATCCCTACAAAAATCTACAAAAACCCTTATAAATCTCTAGAAAATCATAAAAAATCCAAGAAAACTCTGGAAAATCCTAGAAAAACGCCAGAAAACCCTAGAAAATCTTAGGAAATCCTAGAAAAACCCTTCAAAATCGTAGAAAACCCTAAAAACCCTCAAAAACCCTAGAAAACCCTAACAAAACCTTAAAATACCCTAGAAAACCGTAGAAAATCCTAGAAAATATCTACAAAACCCTCAGAAATTCCTAAAAAATCCTAGAAAACTCCTACAAAACCCTAGAAAATCCTCAGAAATCCCTAGAAAATCCTAAAAACCCAAGAAAATCCTAGAAAACCCTTGAAAATCCTAGAAAACTCATGAGAATCCTATAAAAACCCTAGAAACCCTAGAAAACTCTCAGAAATCCCTAGAAAACCCTCAGAAATCCCTAGAAAATCCTAGAAAATCCAAGAAAAACATAGAAAACCCTAGAAAATCGTATAAAACCCTCAAAAACGTAGAAAACCCTAAGAAAACCCTATAAAACCCTAGAAAACCGAAGAAAACCCTAGAAAATCTCTAGAAAATCCTCAGAAATCCCTAGAAAGTCCTAAAAACCCAAGAAAATCCTAGAAAACCCTTGAAAATCCTAGAAAACTCATGAGAATCCTA
The DNA here is from genome assembly GCF_000816755.2 of Arachis ipaensis. Taxonomy (NCBI): domain Eukaryota; kingdom Viridiplantae; phylum Streptophyta; class Magnoliopsida; order Fabales; family Fabaceae; genus Arachis; species Arachis ipaensis. The sequence goes on along the minus strand of NC_029789.2, from coordinate 149,146,915 downwards.
TAAAAACCCTAGAAACCCTAGAAAACTCCTAGAAAAACATAGAAAACCCTCAGAAATCCCTAGAAAATCCTAGAAAATCCAAGAAAAACATAGAAAACCCTAGAAAATCCTAGAAAAACCCTTGAAAAACGTAGAAAACTCTCAAAAACCCAAGAAAACCCTAGAAAATCTTAGGAAACTGTAGAAAATCCTAGAAAATCTCTAGAAAACCCTCAGAAATCTCTAGAAAACCTAAGAAAATCATAGAAAACCCTTGAAAATCCTAGAAAACCCATGAAAAACCTAGAAAAATCCTAGAAAACCCTAGAAAATCCTAGAAAAACCCTCGAAAACCATAAAAAACTTTTAAAAACTCTCGAAAATCCTAGAAAATCCTTAGAATACGATAGAAAACTCTAAAAATTCGTAGAAAACCATAGAAAACCCTAAAAAATCCTAGAAAACTCCTAGAAAAACTTAGAAAATCCTAGAAAACTCCTAGAAAAACATAGAAAACCCTAGAAAATCCTAAAAAACCCTATAAAAATTTAGAAAACACTAGAAAACCCTTAAAAATCCCTAGAAAATACTAGAAAACCCAAGAAAACCTTAGAAAACCCTTGAAAACCCAAGAAAACCCTAGAAAAACCTTGAAATCCTAGAAAAATTACAGAAAACCCTAGAAAATTATAGAAAAACCCTCGAAAATCATAGAAAACCCTAAAAAACTCTCGAAAATCCTAGAAAATCCTAAGAAATCCCTAGAAATCCCTAGAAAACCTAGAAAATCCATAGAAAATCTTAGAAAGCCCCAAAAAACCCCAGAAAATCCCTGGAAATTCCTAGAAAAATCTAGAAAACCCTTAGAAATCCTTAAAAAATCCTAGAAAATTTAAGAAAACTCTAGAAAATACTAGAAAAACCCCAGAAAACCCTAGAAAATCCTAGAAAATCCTGGAAAAACCTTGAAAGCCGTAGAAAACTTTAAAAATCCTCAAAAACCCTAGAAAACCCTAACAAAACCTTAAAAACCCCTAGAAAATCGTAGAAAACCTCCTTAGAAAATACTAGAAAACTCCTAGAAAAACCTAGAAAACCCTCAGAAATTCTTAGAAAATACTAGAAAACTCCTAGAAAAACCTAGAAAACCCTCAGAAATCCCTAGAAAATCCTACAAAACCCAAGAAAATCCTTGAAAACCCTAGAAAATCCTTGAAAACCGTAGAATACCCTCAAAAACCCTAAAAAAACCTTAAAAAACCCTAAGAAAACCGTAGAAAACTCTAGAAAACTGTAGAAAACTCTAGAAAATCTCTAAAAAACCCTCAAAAACCCTAGAAAACCCTAACAAAACCTTAAAAATCCCTAGAAAATCCTAGAAAATCATAGAAAAACCTTAGAAAAACTTATAAAACTCTTAGAAATCCCTAGAAAACACTAGAAAACCCAAGAAAATCCTAGAAAACCCTTGAAAACCCAAGAAAATCCTAGAAAACCATAGAAAATCCTAGAAAAACCACAGAAAACCCTAGCAAACCCTAAAAATTATAGAAAAACCCTCGAAAATCATAGAAAACCCTAAAAAATCCTCGAAAATCCTAGAAAACCCTAAGAAAACCCTAGAAATCCCTAAAAAATCCCCAGAAAATCCTAGAAAACCCCAGAAAACCCCTGAAAATCCCTGGAAAAACCTAGAAAACCCTTAGAAATCCCTAGAAAGCCCTAGAAAACCCAAGAAAATTCTAGAAAACCCTAGAAAAATCCTTGAAAACCCTTGAAAACCAAAGAAAATCCTAGAAAACCTTAGAAAATCCTAGAAAAACTCTAAGAAATCCTTCGAAAACCAAAAAAAACCCCAAAGAAAACCATAGAAAATCCTAGAAATCCCTAGAAAACTCGAGAAAAACCCTCAAAAATCCTAGAAAATACAAAAAAACCCCACAAAAATCCTAGAAAACCGGAGAAAAATCATCGAAAACCTTAGAAATTCCTAGAAATCTAGAGAAGAACCCTAGAAAACCCCAAAAACCCTCAAAATCCCTAAGAAAACCCACGAAAACCCTAGAAAACCATAGAAAACCCTAGAAATTCCTAAAAATCCGTAGAAAACCTGAGAAAACTCCTAAAAAACCCTAGAAAACCCCAAAAAACCCTCGAAAATCTAAGAAAAATCCTCGAAATCCCTAAAAAACACTGAAAAACCGAAGAAAACCCTAAGAAAACCCTTGAAAACCCTAGAAAACCCTAAGAAAACTATAGAAAACCCAATAAATTTCGAGAAATCCTTAAAAAACCGAAGAAAAACCCTAAAAAACCCTAGGAAATCACAAAAAACCCTCGAAAACCATAGAAAACCAGAGAAAAATCCTCAAAAATCCTAGAAAACACTAAAAAACCCTAGAAAACCCAAAGAAAAACCCTCGAAAATCCCAAAAAAACCCTAGAAATTTATAGAAATCCTTAGAAAACCAGAGAAAAACCCTAAAAACCCTATAAAAACCCAAAAAACTATCGAAAACCCTAGAAATTCCTAGAAATCTCTAAAAAACCAGAGAAAAACCCTAAAAAACCCTAGAAACCCTAAAAAACCCTCGAAAACCCTAGAAAACCCAAGAAAAATACAAAAAATCTTAGAAAACCCTAAGGAAACCCTTGAAAACCCTAGAAAACCCTAAGAAAACTATAGAAAACTCTAGAAATTTCAAGAAATCCCCAAAAAACATGAGAAAAACCCTAAAAAATCCTAAAAATCCCAAAAAACCCTCGAAACCCCTAGAAAACCCGAGAAAAACCCTCGAAAATCCTAGAAAACACTAAAAAACTCTAGTAAACCCTAAGAAAACCCTTGAAAACCCTAAAAACCATAGAAAAACAAAGAAATTCCTAGAAATTCCTAGAAATCAAAAGAAAAACCCTAAAAAACCCTCGAAAATAATATAAAACACTAAAAACCCCTAGTAAAACCTTAAGAAAACCTTCGAAAACCCTAAAAAATATTTAAAAACCATAGAAAACTCTAGAAATTCCTAGAAATCCCCAGAAAAACCTCAAAATCACCAAACCCTATGAAAACCCTTGAAAAACCTAGAAAATCCTAAGAAAACTATAGAAAACCATAGAAATTTCGAGAAATCAATAAAAAACCGGAGAAAAACCTTAAAAAATCCCAAAAAACCCTCGAAAATCCTAGAAAAACCCTCGAAAACTCTAGAAAACTCTAGAAATCCAGAGAAAAACCCTAAAGAACTCCAAAAAACCCTCGAAAACCCTAGAAAACCCAAGAAAAACCCTAGAAAATTCTTGAAAATACTAAAAAACCCTATAAAACTCTAAAAGAACCCTCGAAAACCCTAAAAAACCCTAAGAAAATCATAGAAAACCCTAAAAATTCTTAGAAATTCCTTGAAAACCAGAGAAAAACCCCAAATAATCCGAGAAAAACTTAGAAAACCATAGAAAACCCAAAAAAACCTTCGAAAATACTAGAAAACACTAGAAAATCCTAAGAGGACCCTCGAAAACCCTAGAAAATCCAAAGAAAACCATAGAAAATCCTAGAAATCCCTAGAAAACCCTTGAAAATCCCTAAAAAACCCTACAAAAACCCCCAAAAACTCTCAAAAATTCTAAAAAACCCGTGAAAAACCCTCGAAAACCCTAGAAAACCGTAAGAATACTCTCCAAAACCCTAAGAAAATCATAGAAAACCCTAGAAATTCTAAGAAATCCATAGAAAGCCCTAAAAAATCGGAGAAAAACCCTAAAAACCATAGGAAATCACAAAAAACCCTCGAAAACCCCTCGAAAACCCTAGAAAACACTAAAAAATCCTAGAAAACCCTAAGAAAACCCTTGAAAACCCTAGAAAACCCTAAGAAAACCAAAGAAAACCCTTGAAAATCCTAGAAAACACTAAAAAAACTATAGAAAACCCGAGAAATTTTGAGAAATCGCTAAAAAATCGGAGAAAAATTTTAAAAAACCCCAAAAAACCCTCGAAAACTCTAGAAAACACGACAAAAACCCTAGAAAACACTAAAAAACCCTAGAAAACCCTAAGAAAAGCCTCGAAAACCCTAGAAAACACTAAGAAAACCAAAGATAAGCCTAGAAATTCCTAAAATCCCTAGAAAACCAGAGAAAAACCCAAAAAACCCTAGAAAACCTCAAAATACCCTCGAAAATCCTAGAAAACCCGAGAAAAACCCTCAAAAATCTTAGAAAATACTAAAAAAACCCTATAAAACCCTAAGAGAACCCTCGAAAACCCTAAAAAATCATAGAAAACCTTAGAAATTCTTAGAAATCCCTTGAAAACCAAAGAAAAAACATAAAAAACCCTAGAAAATCCTAAGAAAACCCTTGAAAACCCTAGAAAATCCTAAGAAAACTATAGAAAATCATAGAAATTTCGAGAAATCAATAAAAAACCGGAGAAAAACCCTAAAAAATCCCAAAAAACCCTAGAAAACCCTAGAAAAACCCTCGAAAACCCTAGAAAACCCTAGAAATCCCTAGAAAACCAGAGAAAAGCCCTAAAGAATCCCAAAAAACCCTCGAAAACCCTAGAAAACACAAGAAAAATCCTAGAAAATCCTTGAAAACACTAAAAAACCCTATAAAACTCTAAAAGAACCCTCGAAAACCCTAGAAAATCCTAAGAAAATCATAGAAAACTCTAGAAATTCCTAGAAATTCCTAGAAAACCAGAGAAAAACCCCAAATAATCCCAGAAAAACCTAAAAAACCATAGAAAACCCAAAAAAAACCTTCAAAAATACTAGAAAACACTAAAAAACCATAGAAAACCTTAAGAGAACCCTCGAAAACCCTAGAAAACCCAAAGAAAACCATAGAAAACCTTAGAAATTCCTAGAAATCCCTAGAAAACCCTAAAAAATCCCTAAAAAACCCTACGAAAACCCCCCAAAAACTCTCGAAAATCCTAGAAAACCCGAGAAAAACCCTCGAAAACCCTAGAAAACCGTAAGAATACCCTCGAAAACCCTAGAAAACCCTAAGAAAACCATAGAAAACTCTAAAAATTCTAAGAAATCCCTAGAAAGCCCTAAAAAATTGGAGAAAAACCCTAAAAATCATAGGAAATCACAAAAAACCCTCGAAAACCATAGAAAACCCGAGAAAAACCATCGAAAACCCTAGAAAACACTAAAAAACCCTAGAAAACCCTAAAAACACCCTAGAAAACCCTAGAAAACCCTAAGAAAACCAAAGATAAGCCTAGAAATTCCTAAAATCCCTAGAAAACCAGAGAAAAACCCAAAAAACCCTAGAAAACCCCAAAATACCCTCGAAAACCCTAGAAAACCCGAGAAAAACCCTCAAAAACCTTAGAAAATACTAAAAACCCTATAAAACCCTAAGAGAACCCTCGAAAACCCTAAAAAACCATAGAAAACTTTAGAAATTCCTAGAAATCCCTTGAAAACCCGAGAAAAATCTTAAAAAACCCTAGAAAACCCCAAAACACTTTCAAAAACACTAGAAAACCCTCGAAACCACTAGAAAACACTAAAAAACCGTAGAAAACCCTAAGACAACCCTCGAAAACCCTAAAAATCCTAGGAAAACCATAGAAAACCCTAGAAGTTCCTAGAAATCCCTAGAAAACTAGAGAAAGAAAATAAAAAACCTTAGAAAACTCCAAAAAACCCTCGAAAACCCTATAAAATACTAAAAAATCCTAGTAAAACCCTAAGAAAACCCTAGAAATCCCTAGAAAACCCTTGATAATCCCTAAAAAATCCTAAAAAACCCTAAAAAACTCTCAAAAATCCTAGAAAACCCAAGAAAAACCCAAGAAAACCCTAGAAAACACTAAAAATCCCCAAGAAAACTGTAAGAATACACTTGAAAACCCGAGGAAACCCTAAGAATACCATAGAAAATCTTAGAAATTCCTAGAAATCTCTAGAAAACCCTACAAAACCCTAAAAAATCCTAGAAAATCTTAGAAAATCCTAGAAAACCTTAAGAAAACCCTAGAAATCCCTAGAAAACCCTAAGAAAACCAAAGAAAACCCGAGAAATTCCTACAAATCCCTAGAAAACCAGAGAAAAACCCTAGAAAACTCCAAAAATCCCTCGAAAACCCTAGAAAACACGAGAAAAACCCTCGAAAACCCTAGAAAACACAAAAAAACCCTAGAAAACCCTAAGAAAACCCTTGAAACCCTAGAAAACACTAAGAGAATTATAGAAAAACCTAGAAATTTTGAGAAATCCCCAAAAAACCGGAGAAAAACCTTAAAAATTCCCAAAAAACCCTCGAAAACCCTAGAAAATACTAAAAACCCTAGAAAACCCTCGAAAACCCTAGAAAACCCTAGAAATCCCTAGAAAACCTGAGAAAAACCCTAAAAACCCTAGAAAATCCCAAAAAACCCTCGAAAACCCAAGAAAACCCAAGAAAAAACCTCAAAAATCCTAGAAAATACTAAAAAATCTTATAAAACCCTAAGAGAACCCTCGAAAACCCTAAGAAAATCATAGAAAACCCTAGAAATTCCTAGAAATCCCTAGAAAACCATAGAAAAACCCTAAAAAACCCTAGAAAATCCCAAAAAACCCTCGAAAACCCTAAGAAAATCATAGAAAACCCTAGAAATTCCTAGAAATCCCTAGAAAACCATAGAAAAACCCTAAAAAACCCTAGAACTACCTAGAAAACCCTAAAAAACCCTAGAAAACACTAGAAAACCCTAGAAAATACTAAAAACCGTAGAAAACCCTAAGAGAACCCTCGAAAACCCTAAAAAACCCTAAGAAAATCATAGAAAACTAGAGAAAATCCCAAAAAAAACCTAGAAAACCCTAAAAAACCCTCGAAAACCATATAAAACACTAAAAAATCCTAGTAAAACGCTAAGAAAACCTTCCAAAATCCTAGAAAACCCTAAAAAATCATAGAAAATCCTAGAACTTCCTAGAAATCCCTAGAAAACCCTCGAAAATCCCTAAAAATCCTACAAAAATCCAAAAACTCTCGAAAATCCTAGAAAACCCGAGAAAAACCCTCGAAAACCCTAGAAAACACTAAAAATCCCAACAAAACCGTAAGAATACCCTCGAAAACCCTAAGAAAACCAAAAAAACCCTAGAAATTCCTAGAAATCCCTAGAAAGCCCTACAAAACGCTAAAAAACCCTAGAAAATCTTAGAAAATCCTAGAAAATTCTAGAAAAACCTAGAAAACCCTAAGAAAAGTCTAGAAAACCCTAAAAAACCTACAAAAAATCATAGAAAACCTTAGAAATTCTTAGAAATCCCTTGAAAACCAGAGAAAAATCATAAAAAATCCTAGAAAACCCTAAGAAAACCCTTGAAAACCCTAGAAAATCGTAAGAAAACTATAGAAAACCATAGAAATTTTGAGAAATCAATAAAAAACCGGAGAAAAACCCTAAAAAATCTCAAAAAACCCTCGAAAACCCTAGAAAAATCCTCGAAAACCCTAGAAAACCCTAGAAAACCAGAGAAAAACCCTAAAAAACCCCAAAAAACCATCGAAAACCCTTGAAAACTCAAGAAAAACCCTAGAAAATGCTTGAAAATACTAAAAAACCTATAAAACTCTAAAAGAACCCTCGAAAACCCAAGAAAATCCTAAGAAAATCATTGAAAACCCTAGAAATACCTAGAAATTTCTAGAAAACCAGAGAAAAACCCCAAATAATCCTAGAAAAATCTAAAAAACCATAAAAACCCAAAAAAAACCTTCGAAAATACTAGAAAACACTAAAAAACCATAGAAAACCCTAAAAAATCCTAGAAATCCTTAGAAAACCCTAAAAACTCTAGAAAATACTAAAAAACTCCCGAAAATCCTAGAAAACCAGAGAAAAAACCTTGAAAATCCTAGAAAACTTGAGAAAAACCTTTGAAAACCCTATAAAACACTAAAAAACCTAAGAAAACCCTCGAAAACCATAGAAAACCATAGAAAACCGTAGAAATTCCTAGAAATCCGTAGAAAACTCGAGAAAACCCCTAGAAAACCCAAAAAAATCCTAGAAAATCCCAGAAAAACTTCGAGAACCCTAGAAAACACTAAAAACCCCAAGAGAATCCTAAGAAAACCCTAGAAAACCCTAGAAATTTCGAGAAATCCCTAAAAACCAAGAGAAAAACCCTAAAAAATCCTAGGAAATCATAAAAAAACCAACGAAAAATCCTCGAAAATCCTAGAAAACCCTAAGAAAACCCTCGAAAATCCTAGAAAATCCAAAAAAAACCCTCGAAAACCCTAGAAAACACTAAAAATCCCAAGAAAACCGTAAGAATACCCTCGAAAACCCTAGAAAACACTAAGAAAATCATAGAAAACCTTAGAAATTCTTAGAAATCCCTAGAAAATCCTACAAAACCCTAAAAAACCCTAGAAAATCTTAGGAAATCCTAGAAAATTCTAGAAAAACCTAGAAAATCCTAGAAAACACTAAAAAACCCTAGAAAACCCTAAGAAAACTCTAGAAAATCCTAAGAAAACCATAAAAAATCCTAAAAATTCTTAGAAATCCCTAGAAAACCTGAGAAAAACCATAAAAAACCCTAGAAAATCCCAAAAAACCCCCGAAAACCGTAGAAAACCAGAGAGAATTCCTCGAAAACCCTAGAAAACACTAAAAAACTCTAGAAAACCCTCAGAAAACCCTAGAAAAACCTAAGAAAACCATAGAAAAACCTAGAAATTCCTAGAAATCGCTGGAAATCCAGAGAAAAACCCTAAAAAACCCTTGAAAACCCTATAAAACACTAAAAAACTCTAGAAAACCCTCAGAAAACCCTTGAAAACCCTAGAAAACCCTAAGAAAACCATAGAAAAACCTAGAAATTCCTAGAAATTGCTGGAAATCCAGAGAAAAACCCTAAAAAACCCTCGAAAACCCTATAAAACACTAAAAAACCCTAGTAAAACCCTAAGAAAACTTTCGAAAACCTTAGAAAACCCTAAAAAACCATAGAAAACCCTAAAAATTTCTAGAAATCCCTAGAAAACCCTAAAAAAACCCTAAAAAACCCTAGAAAACCCCAAAAAAACCCTCGAAAATCCTAGAAAACCCGAGAAAAACTCTCGAAAATCCTAGAAAATAGTAAAACCCAAGAAAACTGTAAGAATACCCTCGAAAACCCTAGAAAACCCTACAAAAGCCTAAAAAACCCTAGAAAATCTTAGAAAATCCTAGAAAATTCTAGAAAAACCTAGAAAACCCTAAGAAAATCCTAGAAAACACTAAAAAACCCTAGAAATCCTTAAGAAAACCCTCAAAAACCCTAGAAAATCTTAGAAAATCCTAGAAAACACTAAAAAACCCTAGAAATCCTTAAGAAAACCCTCAAAAACCCTAGAAAATCTTAGAAAATCCTAGAAAACACTAAAAAACCCTAGAAATCCTTAAGAAAACCCTCAAAAACCCTAGAAAATCTTAGAAAATCCTAGAAAACACTAAAAAACCATAGACCCTAAAGAATCCCAAAAAACCCTCGAAAACCCTTGAAAACACTAAAACACTATAGAAAACCCTAAGAAAACCCTAGAAAACCTTAAAAAAACAATAGAAAACCCTAGAAATTTTCTAGAAATCCTAGAAATCCAGAGAAAAGGTCTAGAAAATCCCAAAAAATCCTTGAAAATCCTAGAAAACCCGAGAAAAACTCTTGAAAACCGTATAAATCAATAAAAAAATCCAAGAAAACCCTAAGAAAACATTCGAAAACCCTAGAAAATCCTAAAAATTTCTAGAAATCTGTAGAAAACCCGAGAAAAACCTTAAAAAATCCTAGAAAACTCTAAAAAACCCTCGAAAACCCCAAGAAACCTTAGAAAACCCTTAAAAACCCTAGAAAACCCTAAAAACCCTAGTAAAACCCTAAGAAAACCTTCGAAAACTCTAGAGAACCATAAAAAAATCATAGAAAACCCTAGAAATTCCTAGAAATCCCTAGAAAACCCACGAAAATCTCTATAAAAACCCTGGAAAACCCCAAAAAACCCTCGAAAATCCTAGAAAACCCGAGAAGAACCCTCGAAAACCTTAGAAAATACTAAAAAACCCAAGAAAACCGTAAGAATACCCTCAAAAACCCCAGAAAACCCTAAGAAAATCATAGAAAACTATAGAAAATCTTAGAAAATCCTAGAAAATTCTAGAAAAACCTAGAAAACCCTAAGAAAATCCTAGAAAACACTAAAAAACCCTAGAAAATACTAAGAAAACTATAGCCTAGAAATCCCTATCCTAGAAAATTCTAGAAAAACCTAGAAAACCCTAAGAAAATCCTAGAAAACACTAAAAAACCCTAGAAATCCTTAAGAAAACCCTCGAAAACCCTAGAAAACACTAAGAAAACCATAGAAAATCCTAAAAAATCCTAGAAATCCGTAGAAAACTCGAGAAAAACCCTAAAAAACCCTAGAAAATACCAAAAAACCCCCTCGAAAATCCTAGAAAACCAGAGAAAAACCCTAAAAAATCCTAGGAAATCACAAAAAACCCTCGAAATACTAAAAAACCTAGAAAACCCTAAGAAAACCCTCGAAAACCCTAGAAAACCCTATGAAAACCAAAGAAAATCCTAGAAATTCCTAGAAAACTAGAGAAAAACCCTAAAAAATCCCAGAAAACTCCAAAAAACTCTCGAAAACCTTAGAAAACACTAAAAAATCCTAGAAAACCTAAGAAAACCCTAGAAAATCCTAAGAAAACTATAGAAAATCATAGAAATTTCGAGAAATCAATAAAAAACCGGAGAAAAATCCTAAAAAATCCAAAAAAACCCTCGAAAACCTTAGAAAAACCCTCGAAAATCCTAGAAAACCCTAGAAATCCCTAGAAAACCAGAGAAAAACCTTAAAGAACCCCAAAAAACCCTCGAAAACCCTAGAAAACCTAAGAAAAACCCTAGAAAATTCTTGAAAATACTAAAATACCCTATAAAACTCTAAAAGAACCATCGAAAACCTTAGAAAACCCTAAGAAAATCAAAGAAAATTCTAGAAATTCCTAGAAAATCAGAGAAAAACCCCAAATAATCCCAGAAAAACCTAAAAAACCATAAAAAATCCAAAAATACCTTCGAAAATACTAGAAAATACTAGAAAACCCTAAGAGAACCATCGAAAATCCTAGAAAATCCAAAGAAAACCATAGAAAACCCTAGAAATTCCTAGAAATTCCTAGAAAACCCTTGAAAATCCCTAAAAAACCCTACAAGAACCCCCAAAAACTCTCTAAAATTCTAGAAAACCCGAGAAAAACCCTCGAAGACCGTAAGAATACCCTCGAAAACCTTAGAAAACCCTAAGAATACCACAGAAAACCTTAGAAATTCTAAGAAATCCCTAGAAAGCCCTAAAAAATCGGAGAAAAATCCTAAAATCCATAGAAAATCAGAAAAAACCCTCGAAAACCCTTCAAAAACCCTAGAAAACACTAAAAACCCTAGAAAACCCTAAGAAAACCCTCAGAAAACCCTTGAAAACCCTAGAAAACCCTAAGAAAAAACCTAGAAATTCCTAAAAATCGCTGGAAATCCAGAGAAAAACCTAGAAATTCCTAGAAATCCCTAGAAAACCCTTGAAAATCCCTAAAAAACCCTACAAACCCCCCCCCCAAAACTCAAGAAAACCAGAGAAAAACCCTCAAAAACTTTAGAAAACACTAAAAACCCTATAAAATCCTAAGAGAACCCTCGAAAACCCTAAAAAACCATAGAAAACCTTAGAAATTCCTAGAAATCCCTAGAAAACCCTAAAAAATCCCTAAAAAACCCTACGAAAACCCCCCAAAAACTCTCGAAAATCCTAGAAAACCCGAGAAAAACCCTCGAAAACCCTAGAAAACCGTAAGAATACCCTCGAAAACCCTAGAAAATCCTAAGAAAACCATAGAAAACCCTAGAAATTCTAAGAAAACCCTAGAAAGCCCTAAAAATCAAAGAAAAACCCTAAAAACCATAGGAAATCACAAAAAAATCATCGAAAACCATAGAAAACCCGAGAAAAACCCTCAAAAACCCTAGAAAACACTAAAAAACCCTAGAAAACTCTAAGAAAACCCTAGAAAACCCTAAGAAAACCAAAGAAAACCCTAGAAATTCCTAGAAATCATTAGAAAACCAGAGAAAAACCCTAAGAAAACCCTAGAAAACACTAACAAAACTATAGAAAACCCGAGAAATTTTGAGAAATCCCTAAAAAACTGGAGAAGAATCCTAAAAAATCCCAAAAAACCCTCGAAAACTCTAGAAAACACGACAAAAACCCTCGAAAACCCTAGAAAACACTAAAAAACCCTAGAAAACCCTAAGAAAAGCCTCGAAAACCCTAGAAAACACTAAGGAAACCAAAGATAAGCCTAGAAATTCCTAAAATCCCTAGAAAACCAGAGAAAAACCCAAAAAACCCTAGAAAACCCAAAAATACCGTCGAAAACCCTAGAAAACCCGAGAAAAACCCTCAAAAACTTTAGAAAATACTAAAAACCCTATAAAACCCTAAGAGAACCCTCGAAAACTCTAAAAAACCATAGAAAACCTTAGAAATTCCTAGAAATCCCTTAAAAACCCGAGAAAAATCTTAAAAAACCTTAAAAAACCCCAAAACACTTTCAAAAATACTAGAAAACTCTCGAAACCACTAGAAAACACTAAAAAACTGTAGAAAACCCTAAGACAACCCTCGAAAACCCTAAAAACCCTAGGAAAACCATAGAAAACCCTAGAAGTTCCTAGAAATCCCTAGAAAACTAGAGAAAAAAATAAAAAACCCTAGAAAACCCCAAAAACCCTCGAAAATCCTGTAAAATACTAAAAAACCCTAGTAAAACCCTAAGAAAACTCTAGAAATCCCTAGAAAACCCTTGATAATCCCTAAAAAATCCTAGAAAACCCTAAAAAACACTCGAAAATCCTAGAAAACCAAAGAAAAACCCAAGAAAATCCTAGAAAACACTAAAAACCCTCAAGAAAACCGTAAGAATACACTTGAAAACCCTAGGAAACCCTAAGAAAACCATAGAAAACCCTAGAAATTCCTAGAAATCTCTAGAAAACCCTACAAAACCCTAAAAAATCCTAGAAAATCTTATAAAATCCTAGAAAACCTTAAGAAAACCCTAGAAATCCCTAGAAAACCCTAAGAAAACCAAAGAAAACCCTAGAAATTCCTACAAATCCCTAGAAAACCAGAGAAAAACCCTAGAAAACTCCAAAAATCCCTCGAAAACCCTAGAAAACTCTAGAAAACACTAAAAAACCCTAGAAATTCCTAAGAAAATCCTTGAAACCCTAGAAAACCCTAAGAGAATTATAGAAAAACCTAGAAATTTTGAGAAATCCCTAAAAAACTGGAGAAAAACCTTAAAAATTCTAAAAAAACCCTCGAAAACCCTAGAAAATACTAAAAAACCCAAGAAAACCCTCGAAAACCTTAGAAATCCCTAGAAAACCTGAGAAAACCCTAAAAAAAACCCTAGAAAATCCCAAAAAACCCTCGAAAACCCAAGAAAACCCAAGAAAAAACCTCGAAAATCCTTGAAAATACTAAAAAATCTTATAAAACCCTAAGAGAACCCTCGAAAACCCTAAGAAAATCATAGAAAACACTAGAAATTCCTAGAAATCTCTAGAAAACCATAGAAAAACCCTAAAAAATCCTAAAACACCCTAGAAAACCCTAAAAACCCCTAGAAAACACTAGAAAACCCTAGAAAATACTAAAAATCGTAGAAAACCCAAAGAGAACCCTCGAAAACCCTAAAAAACCCTAAGAAAACCATAGAAAACTAGAGAAAAACCAAAAAAAAACCTAGAAAACTCTAAAAAACCCTCGAAAACCATATAAAACACTAAAAAACCCTAGTAAAACCCTAAGAAAACCTTCAAAAATCCTAGAAAACCCTAAAAAACCATAGAAAATCCTAGAAATTCCTAGAAATCCCTAGAAAACCCTCGAAAATCCCTTAAAAACCTACAAAAATCCAAAAAACTCTCGAAAATCCTAGAAAACCCGAGAAAAACCCTCGAAAACCCTAGAAAACACTAAAAACCCTAACAAAACCGTAAGAATACCCTCGAAAACCCTAGAAAACCCTAAGAAAACCATAAAAACCCTAGAAATTCCTAAAAATTCCTAGAAAGCCCTACAAAACCCTAAAAAACCCTAGAAAATCTTAGAAAATCCTAGAAAATTCTAGAAAAACCTAGAAAACCCTAAGAAAATTCTAGAAAACACTAAAAAACCCTAGAAAACCCTAAGAAAACCCTCGAAAATCCAAGAAAACCCTAAGAAATCCTAGAAATCCGTAGAAAACCCGGAAAAACCCTAAAAAACCCTAGAAAATACCAAAAAATCCCCAAAAACCCTAGAAAACCGGAGAAAAACTCTCGAAAACCCTAGAAAACACTAAAAAACTCTAGAAACCCTTAAGAAAACCCTTGAAAATCCTAAGAAAATCATAGAAAACTTTAGAAATTTCTAGAAATCCCTAGAAATCCAGAGAAAAACCCTAGAAAACTCTAAAAAACCCTCGAAAACCCTAGAAAACCCGAGAAAACCCTTGAAAACACTATAAAACACTAAAAAACCCTTGAAAACCCTAGAAAACCATAGAAAACCCTAGAAATTCCTAGAAATCCGTAGAAAACCCTCGAAAACTCCTAGAAAAACCCTAAAAAACCTCAAAAACCGTAGAAAATCCCTGAAAAACCTTCGAAAACCCTAGAAAACACTAAAAAACCTAAAAAAACCATAAGAAAACCCTTGAAACCCCTAGAAAATCCAAGAAATTTCGAGAAATCCCTTAAAACAACCGGAGAAAAACACTAAAAAACCCTAGGAAATCACAAAAAACCCTCGAAAACCATAGAAAACTTGAGAACAACCTTCGAAAACCCTAGAAAACACTGAAAAACCCTAGAAAACCCTAAGAAAACCCTCGAAAACCCTAGAAAATCCTAAGAAAACCTAAGAAAACCCTAGAAATTCCTAGAAATCTCTAGAAAACCAGAGAAAAACCCCTAAAAACCCTAGAAAATTTCAAAAAACCCTCGAAAACCTTAGAAAACCCGAGAAATACCCTCGAAAACCCTAGAAAATCCTAGAAAACACTAAAAAATCCTAGAAAACCCTTGAAAACTATAGAAAACCCAAAGAAAATTATAGAAAACCCTAGAAATTCCTAGAAATCCCTAGAAAACCAGAGAAAAACCCTAGAAAACACTAAAAAATCCTAGAAAACCCTTGAAAACTATAGAAAACCCAAAGAAAATTATAGAAAACCCTAGAAATTTCGAGTAATCCCTAAAAAACCGAAGAAAAACTCTAAAAAAACCCTAAAAAACCCCAAAAAATCCTCGAAAACCCTAGAAAATACGAGAAAAACTCTCGAAAACCCGAGAGAACACTAAAAAACACTAGAAAACCATAAGAAAATCCTCGAAAGCCTAGAAATTCCTAGAAATCCCTAGAAAACCAGAGAAAAACCCTAAAAAACCCCAAAAAATCCTCGAAAACCCTAGAAAACCATAAGAAAATCCTCGAAAGCCTAGAAATTCCTAGAAATCCCTAGAAAACCAGAGAATAACCCAAAAAACCCAAGAAAACCCCAAAATACCCTCGAAAACCCTAGAAAACCCGAGAAAAACCCTCGAAAACTATAGAAAACCATAGAAATTCCTAGAAATCCCTTGAAAACCAAAGAAAAACCTTAAAAATCCTAGAAAACTCCAAAAAATTTTCGAAAACACTAGAAAACCCTCGAAAACCCTAGAAAATACTAAAAATCCATAGAAAAACCTAAGAGAACCCTCGAAAATCCTAAAAAACCCTAAGAAAACTATAGAAAACCAGAGAAAAACCTAAAAAAACCCTAGAAAACCCCAAAAACCCTCGAAAATCCTATAAAACACTAAAAAACCCTAGTAAAACCCTAAGAAAACCTTCGAAAACCATAGAAAACCCTAAGAAAACCCTAGAAATTCCTAGAAATTCCTAGAAAACCCTCGAAAATATCTAAAAAAACCATAGAAAACCCTAAAAACTCTCGAAATTCCTAGAAAACCCTCGAAAACCCTAGAAAACACTAAAAACCCCAAGAAAACCGTATGAATACCCTCGAAAACCCTAAAAAACCCTAAGAAAATCATAGAAAACCCTAGAAGTTCCTAAAAATCCCTAGAAAACCCTTCAAAACCCTAAAAAATCCTAGAAAATCTTAGAAAATCCTAGAAAATTCTAGAAAAACCTAAGAAAACCCTAGAAAACATTAAAAAACCTAGAAAACCCTCGAAAATCCGTGAAAACCCTAAAAAACCCCAGAAAACTCCAAAAAACCCTCGAAAATCCTAGAAAACCCTAGAAAACACTAAAAAACCCTAGAAAACCTAAGAAAACCCTTGAAAACCCTAGAAAATCCTAAGAAAACTATAGAAAATCATAGAAATTTTGAGAAATCAATAAAAAACCGGAGAAAAACCCTAAAAAATCCAAAAAAACCCTCGAAAACCTTAGAAAAACCCTCGAAAATCCTAGAAAACCCTAGAAATCCCTAGAAAATCAGAGAAAAACCTTAAAGAACCCCAAAAAAACCCTCGAAAACCCTAGAAAACCCAAGAAAAACCCTAGAAAATTCTTGAAAATACTAAAAAACCCTATAAAACTCTAAAAGAACCCTCGAAAACCTTAGAAAAACCCTCGAAAACCCTAGAAAACCCAAGAAAAACCCTAGAAAATTCTTGAAAATACTAAAAAACCCTATAAAACTCTAAAAGAACCCTCGAAAACCTTAGAAAACCCTAAGAAAATCAAAGAAAATTCTAGAAATTCCTAGAAAACCAGAGAAAAACCCCAAATAATCCCAGAAAAACCTAAAAAACCATAGAAAATCCAAAAAAACCTTCGAAAATACTAGAAAACACTAGAAAACCCTAAGAGAACCATCGAAAATCCTAGAAAATCCAAAGAAAACCATAGAAAACCTTAGAAATTCCTAGAAATCCCTAGAAAACCCTTGAAAATCCCTAAAAAACCCTACAATAAACCCCAAAAACTCTCTAAAATTCTAGAAAACCCGACAAAAACCCTCGAAGACCGTAAGAATACCCTCGAAAACCCTAGAAAACCCTAAGAAGACCATAGAAAACCTTAGAAATTCTAAGAAATCCCTAGAAAGCCCTAAAAAATCGGAGAAAACCCTAAAATCCATAGAAAATCACAAAAAACCCTCGAAAACCCCTCGAAAACCCTAGAAAACACTAAAAACCCTAGAAAATCCTAAGAAAACCCTCAGAAAACCCTTGAAAACCCTAGAAAACCCTAAGAAAACCATAGAAAAAACCTAGAAATTCCTAGAAATCGCTGGAAATCCAGAGAAAAACCTAGAAATTCCTAGAAATCCCTAGAAAACCCTTAAAAATCCCAAAAAAACCCCCCCAAAAACTCTCTAAAATTCTAGAAAACCCTCGAAAAACCCTCGAAAACCCTAGAAAACTGTAAGAATACCCTCGAAAACCCTAGAAAACCCTAAGAAAACCATAGAAAACCCTAAAAATTTCGAAAACCCTAAAAAACCATAGAAAACCTTAGAAATTCTTAGAAATCCCTTGAAAACCAAAGAAAAAACATAAAAAACCCTAGAAAATCCTAAGAAAACCCTTGAAAACCCTAGAAAATCCTAAGAAAACTATAGAAAATCATAGAAATTTTGAGAAATCAATAAAAAACCGGAGAAAAACAATAAAAAATCCCAAAAAATCCTAGAAAAACCCTCGAAAACCCTAGAAAACCCTAGAAATTCCTAGAAAACCAGAGAAAAACCCTAAAGAACCCCAAAAAACACTCAAAAACCCTAGAAAACTCAAGAAAAATCTTAGAAAATCTTTGAAAACACTAAAAAACCCTATAAAACTCTAAAAGAACCCTCGAAAACGCTAGAAAACTCTAAGAAAATCATAGAAAACCCTAGAAATTCCTAGAAAATCCTAGAAAACCAGAGAAAAACCCCAAATAATCCCAGAAAAACCTAAAAAACCAAAGAAAACCCAAAAAAAACCTTCGAAAATACTAGAAAACACTAAAAAACCATAGAAAACCCTAAGAGAACCCTCGAAAACCCTAGAAAATCCAAAGAAAACCCTAGAAATTCCTAGAAATCCGTAGAAAACCCTCAAAAATCCCTAAAAAACCCTACAAACCCCCCCCCCCAAAAAACTCTCGAAAATCCTAGAAAACCTGAGAAAAACCCTTGAAAACCCTAGAAAACCGTAAGAATACCCTCGAAAACCCTAGAAAACCCTAAGAAAACCATAGAAAACCCTAGAAATTCTTAGAAATCCCTAGAAAGCCCTAAAAATCGGAGAAAAACCCTAAAAACCATAGGAAATCACAAAAAAATCCTCGAAAACCATAGAAAACCCTCAAAAACCCTCAAAAACCCTAGAAAACACTAAAAAACCCTAGAAAACCCTAAGAAAACCTTCGAAAACCCTAGAAAACCCTAAGAAAACCAAAGAAAACCCTAGAAATTCCTAGAAATCCTTAGAAAACCAGAGAAAAACCCTAAGAAAACCCTAGAAAACACTAACAAAACTATAGAAAACCCGAAAAATTTTGAGAAATCCCTAAAAAACTGGAGAAGAATCCTAAAAAATCCCAAAAAATTCTCCAAAACTCTAGAAAACACGACAAAAACCCTCGAAAACCCTAGAAAACACTAAAAAACCTAGAAAACCCTAAGAAAAGCCTCGAAAACCCTAGAAAACACTAAGAAAACCAAAGATAAGCCTAGAAATTCCTAAAATCCCTAGAAAACCAGAGAAAAACCCTCAAAAACTTTAGAAAACACTAAAAACCCTATAAAATCCTAAGAGAACCCTCGAAAACCCTAAAAAACCATAGAAAACCTTAGAAATTCCTAGAAATCCCTTGAAAACCCGAGAAAAATCTTAAAAAACCTTAAAAAACCCCAAAACACTTTCAAAAATACTAGAAAACCCTCGAAACCACTAGAAAACACTAAAAACTGTAGAAAACCCTAAGACAACCCTCGAAAACCCTAAAAACCCTAGGAAAACCATAGAAAACCCTAGAAGTTCCTAGAAATCCCTAGAAAACTAGAGAAAAAAATAAAAAACCCTAGAAAACTCCAAAAAACCCTCGAAAATTCTGTAAAATACTAAAAAACCCTAGTAAAACCCTAAGAAAACCCTAGAAATCCCTAGAAAACCCTTGATAATCCCTAAAAAATCCTAGAAAACCCTAAAAAACTCTCGAAAATCCTAGAAAACACTAAAAACCCTCAAGAAAACCGTAAGAATACACTTGAAAACCCTAGGAAACCCTTAGAAAATCCTAGAAATTCCTAGAAATCTCTAGAAAACCCTACAAAACCCTAAAAAATCCTAGAAAATCTTATAAAATCCTAGAAAACCTTAAGAAAACCCTAGAAATCCCTAGAAAATCCTAAGAAAACCAAAGAAAACCCTAGAAATTCCTACAAATCCCTAGAATTTTAGAATATTTATTCAGTTCTATTTCGAAATATTTAATAATTTAAAATAAAGAATTAACCAGAGAAAAACCCTAGAAAACTCCAAAAATCCCTCGAAAACCCTAGAAAACCCTAGAAAACACTAAAAAACCCTAGAAAACCCTAAGAAAACCCTTGAAACCCTAGAAAACCCTAAGAGAATTATAGAAAAACCTAGAAATTTTGAGAAATACCTAAAAAACTGGAGAAAAACCTTAAAAATTCTCAAAAAACCCTTGAAAACCCTAGAAAATACTAAAAAACCCTAGAAAACCGTCGAAAACCCTAGAAATCCCTAGAAAACCTGAGAAAAACCCTAAAAACCCCTAGAAAATCCCAAAAAACCTCGAAAACCCAAGAAAAAACCTCGAAAATCCTTGAAAATACTAAAAAATCTTATAAAACCTTAAGAGAACCCTCGAAAACCCTAAGAAAATCATAGAAAACCCTAGAAATTCCTAGAAATCCCTAGAAAACCATAGAAAAACCCTAAAAACCCTAGAACACCCTAGAAAACCCTAAAAAACCTTAGAAAACACTAGAAAACCCTAGAAAATACTAAAAATCGTAGAAAACCCAAAGAGAACCCTCGAAAACCCTAAAAAACCCTAAGAAAACCATAGAAAACTAGAGAAAAACCCAAAAAAAACCTAGAAAACCCTCCTAGAAAACCCTTGAAAACTATAGAAAACCCAAAGAAAATTATAGAAAACCCTAGAAATTTCGAGAAATCCCTAAAAAACCGGATAAAAACTCTAAAAAAACCCTAAAAAACCCCAAAAAATCCTCGAAAACCCTAGAAAATACTAGAAAAACTCTCGAAAACCCGAGAGAACACTAAAAAACACTAGAAAACCATAAGAAAATCCTCGAAAGCCTAGAAATTCCTAGAAATCCCTAGAAAACCAGAGAAAAACCCAAAAAACCCAAGAAAACCCCAAAATACCCTCGAAAACCCTAGAAAACCCGAGAAAACCCCTCGAAAACTATAGAAAACCATAGAAATTCCTAGAAATCCCTTGAAAACCAAAGAAAAACCTTAAAAAACCTAGAAAACTCCAAAAAACCTTCGAAAACACTAGAAAACCCTCGAAAACCCTAGAAAATACTAAAAATCCATAGAAAAACCTAAGAGAACCCTCGAAAACCCTAAAAAACGCTAAGAAAACTATAGAAAACCCTAGAAATTCCTAGAAATCCCTAGAAAACAAGAGAAAAACCTAAAAAAACCCTAGAAAACCCCAAAAAACCCTCGAAAATCCTATAAAACACTAAAAAACCCTAGTAAAACCCTAAGAAAACCTTCGAAAACCTAAGAAAACCCTAGAAATTCCTAGAAATTCCTAGAAAACCCTCAAAAATCCCTAAAAAAACCATAGAAAACCCTAAAAAACTCTCGAAATTCCTAGAAAACTCAAGAAAAACCTTCGAAAACCCTAGAAAACACTAAAAACCCCAAGAAAACCGTATGAATACCCTCGAAAACCCTAGAAAACCCTAAGAAAATCATAGAAAACCCTAGAAGTTCCTAGAAATCCCTAGAAAACCCTTCAAAACCCTAAAAAACTCTAGAAAATCTTAGAAAATCCTAGAAAATTCTAGAAAAACCTAAGAAAACCCTAGAAAACACTAAAAAACCTAGAAAACCCTCGAAAATCCTTGAAAACCTTAACAAAACTATAGAAAATCCTAAAAAATCCTAGAAATTCGTAGAAAACCCGAGAAAAACTTTAGAAAATACCAAACGCCCTCCCCCCCGAAAACTCTAGAAAACCGGAAAAAAACCATCGAAAACCCTAGAAAACACTAAAACACTATAGAAAACCCTAAGAAAACTTTTGAAAATCCTAGAAAAACATAAGAAAACCTTAGAAAACCCTAGAAATTCCTAGAAATCTCTAGAAATCCAAAGAAAAACTCTAGAAAATCCCAAAAGACCCTCGAAAACCCTAGAAAATCCGAGAAAAACCCTTGAAAACTGTATAAAACACTAAAAAACCCAAGAAAATCCTAAGAAAACCCTCGAAAACCCTAGAAAACCATAGAAAACCCTAGAAATTCCTACAAATCTGTAGAAAACCCGAGAAAAACCCCAAAAAACCCTAGAAAATCCATGAAAAACCCTCTAAAACCCAAGAAAATCTGAGAAAAACCCTAAAAAACTATAGAAAACACTAAAAAACCCTAGAAAACCTTAAGGAAACCCTTGAAAACCCTAGAACACCCTAAGAAAACTATAGTTCCTAGAAATTTCGAGAAATCCCTAAAAAACCGGATAAAAACCCTAAAAAATAATAGGAGATCCGAAAAACCCTCGAAAACCCTAGAAAACCCGAGAAAAATCCTTGAAAATCCTAGAAAACACTAAAAAACCTAGAAATCTCTAAGAAAACCCTCGAAAACCCTAGAAAACCCTAAAAAAACAAAGAAAACCCTCGAAATTCATAGAAATTCCTAGAAAACCAGAGAAAAATCCTAGAAAATCCCAAAAAACTCTCGAAAACCCGAGAAAAACCCTAGAAAACACTAAAAAACCCTAGAAAATCCGAAAAAACCCGAGAAAAATCTAAAAACCCCAAAAACCCTAGAAATTACTAAAAAACCCTAGAAAACCCTAATAGAACCCTCGAAAACCCTAAGAAAACTATAGAAAATCCTAGAAATTTCTAAAAATCTCTAGAAAACCAGAGAAAACCCCCCAAAAACCCTAGAAAACCTCAAAAACCCTCGTAAACCCTATAAAACAATAAAAAACCTTCGAAAACCCTAGAAAATCCTAAGAAAACTATAGAAAACCTTAGAAATACCTAGAAAACTCGAGAAATTCCTAAAAACCCTAGAAAACCCAAAAAAACCCTCGAAAACCCTAGAAAACACTAAAAAACCATAGAAAACGCCAAAAAACACAAATAAAACCCTAAGAAAACATTTGAAAACCCTAAAAAAACTTAAGAAAACTATAGAAAACCTTAGAAATTCCTAGAAATCTCTAGAAAACCCTTGAAAATCCCTAAACGAATCCTAGAAAACCCTAAAAAACCCTCAAAAATATTAGAAAACCCGAGAAAAACCCTCGAAAACCCTAGAAAACACAAGAAAACTGTAAGAATACCCTCGAAAACCCTAGAAAACCCTAAGAAAACTATAGAAAAACCTAGAAATTCCTAGAAAACCCCACAAAACCCTTAAAAACCCTAGACAATCTTAGAAAATCCTAGAAAATTCTACAAAAACCTAGAAAACACTAAGATAATCCTAGAAAACACTAAAAAACCCTAGAAAATCCTCGAAAACCCTAGAAACCCCTAAGAAAACCATAGAAAACCCTAGAAAACTCTCGAAAACCCTAAAAAATCATAGAAGATCCCAAAAATCCCTCGAAAATCTTAGAAAATCGGAGAAAAACCCTCGAAAACCCTAGAAAACACTAAAAAACTCTAGAAAACCCTAAGAAAACCCTTGAAAACCCTAGAAAATTCTAAGAAAACTATAGAAAAACCTAGAAATTCCTAGAAATCTCTAGAAATCCAGAGTAAAACCCTCGAAAATCCTAGAAAATCCGAAAAAAACCTTTGAAAACCCTATAAAACACTAAGAAACCCAAGAAAACCCTAAGCAAACCCTCGAAAACCCTAGAAAAATATAGAAAATCCTAGAAATTCCTAAAAAATCCTAGAAAATCTAAGAAAAACCCTCCTAAACCCTAGAAAACACTAAAAAACCCTAGAAAAACCTAAGAAACCCCTTGAAACCCTAGAAAATCCTAAGAAAACTATAGAAAACCCTAGAAATTTCGAGAAATCCCTAAAAATCGGAGAAAAATCCTAAAAAACCTAGAAAGTCCCAAAAAACACGCGAAAACCCTAGAAAACCCGAGAAAAACCCTTAAAAACCCTAGAAAACACTAAAAAACCCTAAGAGAACCCTCGAAAACCCTAGAAAACCCTAAAAAAATCATAGAAAATCCTAGAAATCCCAAGAAAATCTAAGAAAACCCCTAAAAAAACCCTAGAAAACCGCAAAAAACCGTCAAAAACCTATAAAACACTAAAAAACCCTAGTAAAACCCTAAAAAAAACCTTCGAAGACCTTAGAAAACCATAAGAAAACCATAGCAAACCCTAGAAATTCCTAGAAATCCCTAAAAAACCCTTGAAAATGCCTAAAAAAATCATAGAAAACCCAAAAAAACCCTCGAAGATCCTAGAAAACCCGAGAAAAACCCTCGAAAATCCTAGAAAACACTAAAAAACCCAAGAAAACCGTAAGAATACCCTCGAAAACCCTAGAAAACCCTAAAGAAATCATAGAAAATCCTAGAAGTTCCTAGAAATTCCTAGAAAACCCTTCAAAACCCTAAAAAACCCTAGAAAATCTTAGAAAATCCTAGAAAATGGCAGATCCGCTCCGAATCCGCCAACTGGCGTCAGAGAAGGAAGTTCTACCGCCATTCCAACTGGGCAACCGGTGACTCCCTTTGTCTCATCCCCATCATTTGCGGCTGGTTTGCCCGTTCTGGCAGGAGACTTGGGTGATGGGCGTAGCTTCGGATAGCTCACAGTTGCGATGGGAGCTGCACTTGCAGCAGTACCCTCGACACTTTTTCACTTTGGACCTTGATGCAATGAACCAGCCTGCATTTGTAGATCAGCAGCACCCTACTATTCACGGAGACAGGCTTAGTATGATTGGCATGGATGAGTTTGAAATCAGGCAACGGTTCGAAACCAAAGACGAAGCTATGCTGACAATCAAGAGTTATAATATTCGTCGTGGTGTAGAATATAAAGTGTTTGAGTCCGATGCATTGAAGTATCATGGGAAGTGTGTTCAGTTCGGGAATGGATGTAACTAGTTGATACATATGACTATGAGGCAGAGGAAAGGCTACTGGGAAGTTAGAAAGTACAACGGACCACACACATGTATGTCTAGAAACTGAGATATCGACTGATCACAGACAGCTCGATTATCATGTCATCTGTGCTTCAGTTCTATCATTGGTCATGGCGGATGCATCAGTCTCCATTAAGGTATTACAGGATGCGGTGTCGTCAAAGTTTGGTTTCAAATCTAGCTACAGGAAGGTCTAGATGACCAAGCAGAAGGCCGTTGCTCAGATATATGGAGATTGGGAGGAGTTTTATAACCACATACCAAGGTGGATCATTGGGATTCAGTTGTATATGCCAGGCACACTTCACCAGTGAGGTCAGGTAATATGGTGGATGGAACGAAGGTTTTCTTTCATCGATTATTTTGGACATTTCCTCCTTGTATTGAGGCATTCAAGTATTGCAAGTTACTGATATCCATCGATGGTACTCATTTATATGGAAAGTATGGAGGTACCCTGTTAATGGCTATTGCCCAAAATAAAAACTCGAACATTCTTCATGTAGCATTCGGGTTAGTCAAAGGCAAAAATACAAATTCGTGGAAGTTTTTCCCTAGTCACCTTCATCAGTATGTGACTCCCCAGCCAGGCATTTTAGTCATCTCTGACCGGCACAACGCCATCAAGGCTGCCCTGCTTGTGGAAGACGGTGGGTGGCTCCCACCAACCGCATATCGTGCATTCTGTGTACGACACATCGCCGCTAACTTCGCACTATCTTTCAAGTCTAAGGATACCCGGAAGATCCTCGTGAATGCCGCATATGCGAAGACTGAGGAGGAGTATCGGTATTACATGGATATCATGCGGAAGGATGATCCTGCCATGGTCAGGGACGGATGTATGTATACGAGTGTGGGGACAATCGCCCCCACTACGATTTGAAATTTTTTTGAGTAGTATATAATAATAATATTTATTTGCCCCACTAAATTATTAAATTTGACCCCCACAATAAGTTTTTACTCAACTTTTGGTACTTCATAGTCAATTTAAAAGTTTTATATTAGATGTTATTAGAATGATCAATTCTCAATTTAAATGAAATTTGTGCTTTTTCTTAGAAATTAACTTGTTTCAATTTTGTCCCAAAAGTATTCGATTTACATCAAATATATTCTCGGAAACTAAATTTTCAAAAAACTTAAGGCCAATATAACAATAATGCATGAAAATTATACTTGATTTGCTTGTGTTGAGGGGTTGTTCTTATGAAATTGTTGTTGAATCGATCTTAAATTTTTTGAAAAATTAGCCGTTCAGGGGTATATTTGATACAAATCGAAAACTTTTGGGACAAAATTGAAACAAAATAAAACATAGGGATATTTTTAAAACTTTTGTCAAACTTTAAGGACAGAAAATATACTTTATCCTATTTATAAATGATTATTTTAGTGTTTTAATTTGTAAAATTAGATATTATAAAAACTAATCATGTTATATTTACATCGAAAATAACTACCTGCGTATATATATTGAAATAAAAAATACACATTAAAAATAAATTAAATAATACATATATTTATATACAAATACATAATAATTATTAAATAATTTGATAACTAATTTTTATGTACACATAATATTTTTATTATAAAAATATATATATTTTTGCCCCCACTATCAAAATTTTCTAGATTCGTCACTGGCCATGGTTGATTGGTGTGATAGGATTATTGGGTTGGAGCTATGGACATAATATTGGGATGGAGGCCGTCAATATGGGCATATGACGACCAACATTTCTGAGTGTATTAACACAGTGCTGAAGGGAACATGTAACCTACCGATGGGTTCACTTGTTAAATCAACATATGGGTGTTTGGCTGAACTTTTTGTGAGGAAAGGAAAGGAAGTCGAGTCGCGGGCTAGACAAGAATTTTGTTAAACCCTTGTGAAGACTATTAAGAAGAATCTACATGCTTCCAGGAATATACTTATTAGACCCTTGTAAAAGAACTCAAATACTAATAGAATTCATTATTTTTATCTTCTATTTTTAGTTATTAATTTAATTTTTCATCTAATAATTTAAATTTTTTTATTTTATATTTTTAAATATTATTAATTATTAGAGAAAAACAATAAATTCTGATATTTTTTAGATATTTTTGTATATATTATTGTATTGACTACTTGTTCACAAAGGGGCATCAACCACGTTATAAAGCAACCCTAATGATACCGAAAGAACCATATATATCTAAGGCCTAAAACTAAAACTAACACTACTCCAAATCCAATCATGGCAGAAGAAGCAGCACCAATACGCTTTGGGATACTTGGGTGTGCTGAGATAGCAAGGAAGGTTTCAAGGGCCATAACCCTCTCCCCTAACGCCACCCTCTACGCCGTCGGAAGCCGCTCTCTCGACAAGGCCACCAAGTTCGCTGCCTCCAACAGCTTCCCACCCCATGCTAAGGTCTTAACTCTATATATATATATATATATATATCTACATAAAAACAACTTATAATAAGTTTAAAACATTTCATTAATTATTGTTGTAATAATAATTAATAAAAATTAAATAAAATAAATTCTAACTATTTTTTATTAATTCTTTTTTGTTAAATTTTCGTTACAATACTCACTCTATGATATAAACTATAGTAACAAAATCATTAAATGTACCAAAATTTCACTATAACACATATTAGTTTAGAATTTGTTTGAGATTATTACAATTAATTAATGATGATCACTTTAATTTTTGAAACATGTTGTGGCATAAAGGTTTATGGATCATACGAAGATGTTATAGATGACCCTGAAGTTGATGCTGTGTACGTGCCACTTCCAACAAGCTTGCACGTGCAGTGGGCTGTGCTTGCTGCTCAGAAGAAGAAACACTTGCTGCTTGAGAAGCCTGTGGCTCTCAACGTTCATGATCTTCACAAGATTTTGGAGGCGTGTGAATCCAACGGTTTGCAATACATGGATGCTACCATGTGGATGCACCACCCTAGGACCACTCAAATGTTTCACTTCCTCTCAGATCCTCAACAGTTTGGACGCCTTCAATCGGTATATATTCATTATTAATATTCACAAATATATATATCTTTAATTTCATGGGTATATATATATTGATTATATTGATGATAATATTGCACAATTAATTTTTTTAATCAGTTTACCTCTTCTATAAAGCGAAAGGTTGAAAGAAACTTACTATTGCAATAGTAATATATATATAACGAGAAATGCTCAAGCATGAGCAAGAGAATTTATTATTTTTAATTAACACATTTTTAATTTATTTTTTTTTAAATATTGATTACTAACCATTAGCCAAAAATAATAAATTCAGATTAGCTTTTTAATATTCCTCTAATACAATATTAAGAAATAACATATATTTTGATTTAGATAAAAGAATTTGATTGCATATATTGTTTTTTTTTCTTATAGATGCATATATTGTTGAATGGATGCAAATAGTACATTATATATGTAGTGTCAGTAAAAATTATTGTTATTATACAATTTTGTCATCATTTGTTTGTAACTCATCAACTAATTAATAACAGGTACATGCAACTTTTTCCTATGGAGTTAGTCCTTATTTTCTAGAGAATGATATTCGTGTGAAGCCAGAACTTGATGCTCTTGGAGCACTTGGTGACACTGGTTGGTATTGTGTGAGAGCAATTTTATGGGCTTCAAATTATGAGTTACCTAAATCAGCAAGAGCATTGCACAAACCCACATACAATGATGGC
This sequence comes from Arachis ipaensis, assembly GCF_000816755.2. NCBI lineage: Eukaryota > Viridiplantae > Streptophyta > Magnoliopsida > Fabales > Fabaceae > Arachis > Arachis ipaensis. Next base: position 149,118,764 of record NC_029789.2, on the reverse strand, counting down.
GGTGTCATTCTAGCTTGTGGGGCTTCTTTATCTTGGGAAGATGACAAAGTAGCAACATTCTATTGTTCCTTTCTTACGGATATGTCTATGGATATTATTGTGATGGGGACAAAAGGGTCATTGCGCGTTCATGATTATGTTATCCCTAATCAAGAGAAAGAGGCCAAGTTTTCAACAAGCTCAAACTCTAATTGGGTGGAACTTTCTTTAGGTTGGGCTCCAAATCCAAGTGAACATGTTGTTTACAATGATCTCCCTCAAGAGGCACATATGGTGAAGGAATTTGCACGTTTGGTAGGGGCAATTAAGTACAATAACTCAAAACCGGAGGACACGTGGCCAATAATTAGTAGGAAAACACAATTGGTCATAGATGCTGTGAAGACTTCAATTGACAATGGCCTTGAGCCTGTTGAAATTAAGGGTTAAGTTTAGTTAATTTATTTGAAGTGGTGGGGTATTATCTTATTATATAGTTAACGTCTCAATAATTACGTTGTTAACTTTTCATCATGGGGTTGAGTCTTTAGCTACGTGGCATTATCATCAAAGTTATGTTGACCTTTCTACGTGAGAATAATAATGTTGAATTGTTTTGAATGTTTGTTGATTTGTTCTTCTTCATTCTCTTAAAAAAATGAAATCCGATCCTAATTCCTAACTATTATGGAATAATAATGATCATAGAGAATATAAAAAAATATTGTATCATTGAATTTTTAGAATTAATTTTAAATATGAGATTGAAACATTTTGTGAAGATATTCTATATCTACGGGAAAAAAAATTTACTATATAATAACATGCAATTTATACTTATATGTACACATCTATATGTTATAAAGAAAATTAAGCAAAGAGGACTATAAAAAAAGATGAATTTTTATTTTATAAAATTTGAATCTACCATCATTAATTATGGAACCCAAATAATTTAATAACATTGCTTAATTTAGTAATTTTACATCGATTAAAAATGAAATATTGGTTGTTTTTTAAAATATAATATAAATAAAAATGTAAAATAATAAATACTTCGCCTGTTAATGTTTCATAAAAACACATAACGGAAGCATTTAAATTTTACTAGGTAGATAATGACTTTTGTAAATAATATGAACAATGAGTTTTAGAAATGACCCAATAAAATTAAAAAATATTCCACTCCTAAATTACTTTCTAAACATTAATATTAGGATCAGTCACCAAAAAATATTAATATTAGAATAATTATCTGCATACTTGGTGAATTGAACATTCAAAAGAAATAACCATCCAATTAAAAATAATGAACATAATCATCTGCATACCTATTGAATTGAACATCTGATCTATCATTGTTCACATTATTTAGTATTCTCATTGTCTACCTATACTCTTTCTAGTGAAAAAGGTTATTTCAATCAACCATATTAAAAATACATAAAAATTAATTATTAAATCAA
>NC_029789.2:149111434-149117050 GCF_000816755.2 Arachis ipaensis | reverse complement strand
CATATATAATATGCAAATTAATCAAAGTAAGTTAAAAGTTAATCAAGTACATGAAAAAAATAAAATTAATTTAAAAATATAATATAGTTTAAAACATAAATACAGGAATAATATTGTTTACAATCTTATTGCTTTATAAATAATTTATTTTATTTTCTAAGTCAGAATCAAAGTTAATTAATAAATATTTAGGTTATTACTTTGGTGGAAATTTTTGTTGGGTGCACCGGTGGAAATCTTATAAAATATTAGCTATTTTGTAGAAACAAGAACACGTGTTCGGCTAGATAGCACTGATTGAAGTGAAAATGGTTAAATATAATTATCTCTGTTGTTGTTGTCTCTTAAGTCTTAACCACAATCTCTAATCTCTGATAACAAAATCATTTCCCTGATAAAATAATATACGACGATATGATTTAGATTCCATTAACAACCATACGTTAGAAGCAGCAAGATCTACACAACAACAAGCTAACTAAGTCAACAACAATGGCAGAAGAAGCAAGTCCAGTACGATTTGGAATCGTTGGTTGCGCTGACGTGGCTAGGAAGGTCTCCAGAGCCATAACTCTCGCTCCCAACGCCACCATCGTCGCCGTCGCAAGCCGTTCCCTCGATAAAGCCACCAAGTTTGCAGCCTCCAATGGCCTCCCACCCAATGCTAAGGTTCTTTCTTCAATTAATTAACTAACTAATTGGACTATATATGTTACTAATGGTTAATTACTTTATGTTAATTAAGGTTTATGGTTCATACGAAGGGGTTGTAGAAGACCCTGAAGTTGATGCGGTTTACATGCCACTTCCAACAAGCTTACATGTGAAGTGGGCGGTGCTTGCTGCTCAGAGGAAGAAGCACATCCTGCTTGAGACTCCGGTGGCTCTCAGCGTTTCCGATCTCGATAAGATCTTGGAGGCTTGTAGATCCAACGGTGTGCAGTTCATGGATGATACCATGTGGCTGCACCACCCTAGGACCACCAAAATGTTTCACTTCATCTCAGATCCAAATCACTTTGGTCGCCTTCAATCGGTATATATATGAACATTATGAACAATAATGCTTTACCTATACTTTCTATTATACTAATTCCATTCAATTATTTAAAGAAAATGGATAAAATTGACTTCCATTATAGCAGTGGATTTTGTGAGTAATAGCCCCGGTCTTGTGTTTAAAATTGACTTCCATTTATTATACCAAGAAAAAAAATGATTTAGAAAAATGATTTTTTATACCAAGACTGCGTATACTGTAATGACACCACTTTATCATAAAAAAAAAAAGAAACTTTTCCAAAAAGCACCTAAATTACCTTCCTCTTTTTGTTTGTGTGTATATATTTTGTACGAGTTAATATTCAAAATATTTCTTAAAAATATTATGTTTAGAGGAATGCTGCATCAGAATTTATTATTTTTTTAAAAGTATGAAATTAATATGTTATTGAATTACTAAACTAAAATAATTAGACTAAAAAAATTGAGTTGATAGTTAAGTGATGACAAAAAACAATAAATTTTGATCACCTCCTAATATTTTTCTTATGTTTCAAGTTTCAACAGATATCAAATGTTTTAAATTGGTTCTTGAAAAATACCATTTTGAATAGATGTTTTTTTCGTGAGTTAGTCGATGACACATGACATAAATCTTTTTGTGATGCGATTTTTGAATGATAAATTTAAAATGTATGATTTTTGAAACCAAATTGACAAGCAAGTAATCTTTGATCCTTCAAGACCACTAACCTATGTAAGTGCATATGGTTCATATCTACTTACTGATTTCTTTGTTTGTTACATGATAATAGGTCCACTCCACCTTTTCTTATGGAGTTACTCCTTACTTTCTAGAGAATGACATTCGAGTGAAGCCAGATCTTGATGCTCTAGGTGCACTTGGTGACATTGGGTTCTATTGTATAGGCACAATTCTCTGGGCTTCAAACTATGAGTTACCTAAAACAGCAAGAGCATTGCACAAACCCACATACAATGATGCTGGTGTCATTCTAGCTTGTGCTGCTTCTCTATCCTGGGAAGATGACAAAGTAGCAACCTTCTATTGTTCATTTCTCTCGGACATGTCAATGGACATAGTTGCAATGGGGACAAAAGGGTCATTGCGTGTTCATGATTATGCCATTCCTAACCAAGAGAAAGAGGCCAAGTTTTCAACAAGCTCAAACTCTGATTGGGTTGAGCTTTCGATTGGCTGGGCTCCAAATCCAAGTGAACATGTAGTTCACACTGATCTCCCTCAAGAGGCACTTTTGATTAGTGAATTTGCACGTTTGGTTGGGGCAATTAAGTACAATAACTCAAAACCGGAGGATACGTGGCCCACTATTAGCAGGAAAACACAACTGGTTGTGGATGCTGTGAAGGCTTCAATTGATAATGGTCTTGAGCCTGTTCAAATTCAGGATTAATTAGTGACTCTAGTTAGCTTAATTCAGAGTGGTGTTGTCTTTTATCATCAGTTAACAATAATAATGTCTCAAATCCAAGTCTTATTTCATCACAATCTTCAGGTTGATCTTTCTATGCTTTCTCTTACTTTATTTGAAGAGGTTTACCAGATTTGGCTATATTGTTCTTGTAATGTATATCCAAGAATTGTCGACTATTGCTTAAGCGGTCACTTAAGCACCAATAAATACAAGTTGGTTGTTCAAGCTTCAACTCTTTTTATTTAGTTGCTTATTGCATGTATAAGATGAATCACTTGTTTAAACGAATTAATGAATTAATTTAACTACAGATATAAATTAATAGAGTCCAATCCATTTTTTGGTCATAGGCCCAAACCGAAAGTCTATTTACTTTCTCATAATAGATTAAGTTTTGTGCATGTAGCAATCCATTAGCCAGCGACTAACTCTTAAATAAAACTCAGATTAGCAACGGATTAATTCTTGATCTGTGGAAACATCGTGAAAAACAAAAAAAAAAGTATTAAATTTCTTATAATAAATTTGAGTTGACTAAGTAGTTAACTCACTCGAACAAGTGGAAGTTATAAAAAAATATTTACTTTCCGGTATTCACTCTTCATGGAAAAAGAAAAAAAAAAAGAAAGAAAAAAAAAGGCTTAAGTTATGAAAAAAAACCTAACTAACTAACTAACTTTGCGAAAGGAAAGCAGAGGAAGGGGAAGTTTGGACTTTGGAGTAGGTTCCTTTCCTCCTTCATCACATGGCAATGGCATGAGCAAACGACATTTGTTTCTGGAAATTGATTTTGTTGTTGTTGTTGTTGACGCTGTAAACACACAACACAGCATAACGATGATGTCGATGTCGCGAAACATTACCAAACGCTTCCTACTAAACGGTAAACAGACGCCGTTCCATGCACCTTGCCCACCAGCTGTTCGACCTTATGACCGTATCATCCACAAAGCTTCCTTTTGTTCTTCTTCTTCTTCTGCTGCCAAGTTTGGGTTTGTGGGTTGGTACCTTCGTAAGCTTGAAGAACACCCCGTTGTCACTAAGAGCCTTACCTCTTCTTTTATTTTCACTGCCTCTGACTTCACTTCTCAGGTAATACTCTTCACATACTCATTTTACCTTCAAATCTATATACTCTGTCTGTTATTTAACATTATTCAAGAACAAGTATTACTATTGATCATTGTTTCTGGTAACTTGTCTAGTTTCTTAGCAACATTATGTTGCTTAATTAGCTCATGTGTGTGTTTATTTGATGACTTAGTTATGAGGCGCGAAAAGGTATTAGTTTTATACTATCTTATCCTCTGCGGGTAGTAGGTGTTATTAGCACAATTGCAAGGATGAATTTCGTTCTGTTTTGAGATTTTGAGGTTGGCATTTGGTTGTTTTGTGCTTGAGAAAAATACTAATGTTATGGATCCCTGACTGTGTTTGTATTCAACTTCAAACTTTTACATCTTAAATTTGCAGGCCTGATCTTTGTATCACACCATTTTTGTTTATGCAAGATTTTATTTATTTATTTTTTAAATAAATCAAGAGTATGACACTATGATAACCTCTGTTTGCTTTACCAATTTGATCCTTTGATAATCTTCTGGTTCTTATGTTAATATCTTCATAGTGAATGATTATTAAAGTCAGATAGCAATTACCAAGTTAGTTACTACTCTTTTTAACTCAATTGCTTGTGGTATAGCCTTACACATTGTTGAGCTCGTATCTGAAATAATTTGTTGAAAGATATGGACTGTGAGAGCATTGCATGATTTATTCTTCATTGAATTTATATTTTTATCACTATTTTTCAATTTCTAACCATGGTCTAGGAATGCACTCTATTTATTTTTAACAGCATGGTTGTCGGTTAAAAATTGCTCGTTATTTTAACTTTTTACTATCTTTGCTGTGGCATTTGTATCTTCACTAACATACTGGTTTATAAATTTGTTAGATGATTTCATCTTCTTCTGCTTCATATGATTTTAAAAGGACATTTAGAATGGCAGTATATGGGTTGCTAATCCTGGGGCCATCACAGCATTTGTGGTTCAATCATCTGTCCAAAATTTTACCTAAAAGAGATGTTTCCGCAACCTTGAAGAAGATTTTCATGGGGCAGGCTGTATTTGGTCCTGTCATCAATACTGTTTTCTTCACTTATAATGGTGCTGTACAAGGTGATTATTATTAACATTATAAATGTTGACCTTATATAAATCTTCAACTATACAAGTTTATGAGATTGTTCACCGACCTTATTTGCTATCAAATTGTTTGAGTCTCATATATGGGTCTGTTTACCAGTTTCCATGTCTCTTTCTAGCCATTTTAATTTCTGTGCTAGTTCTCAATATTTCTCTATAGCCTCTTTCTGGCTTTTACATTTTTATTCGAAACTTAGTTACTATGTCAATTTCAGGTGAAAGTGTGCCTCAAATTATTACCAGGTTGAAGCGAGATCTACTTCCGACGATGATAGGTGGTGCTATGTTCTGGCCTGCATGCGATTTTGTTACTTTCAAATTTGCTCCAGTCCATTTACAGGTTCGTAAAGGCGGATGAAGTTGCCTTTGTTAATAACTTCTATGTTTCTTTTGCTTTTCTGGAATTTTTAATTGATATATAGCTTCAATTCAGTCACTATTTTTCTTGCTGATCTGCTAATGGTTTGGTATTGCTTTTACAATTGCTGCAGCCACTGCTGAATAGTTCCTGTGCATATGTGTGGACCATTTATTTAACGTACATGGCAAACCGAGAAAAATAATCAGAGCCATGCATTTGATATAAGGCTTGGTTTTTAGATTTGTATATTTAGTATTTACAGCCTAAGCAATTTCTTTCTGCTATTATTATTATTATTGCTTACCGTATCTGTTTAGAGTACTTTTTATATTTTTCTCGTTTTCAATTTGTTATTAAATTTCTTTTGTACTCCATATGATATGCACTTTGTATTCTTTGTTCTTTGTTCCTTTGTTTTGTATGAAAACCTCTTTTAATACCAAACTAAGTCCAGAATCAACAGCTCACTAATAAAATCTGCATGTTTCCACACCCTGCTAGGGATATTTCTAGTCTCTTTAGCTAAGCAATTAGCTGGCTAATCATATTCTAGATTAATGTTTAAGCCTTTACGGGCGTCTTCGTT
>NC_029789.2:149085884-149110783 GCF_000816755.2 Arachis ipaensis | reverse complement strand
AATAAATGTTAAATTAAATAAGACAAGTTTTGACTATTTTTTGTTAATTTCTTTTTGTTATCAAATATTTCCGACTAAAGAAATACGAGAGATCTTTTTTGTTATAAACTTATAATATCTTTCTTTGTATATTAAAATATCATAAGCTAAGTTTTAAAATTATGAGATTTAAACCTAAGATCACTGATTAAGATTAAAGTAGCTATCTCTCTACAAAAATCGCACTTGTTATTATTATATACATTGAAGAAACAAATGGTGAATTAATTAATCCACTTATTCATTAAAGAAAGAGGCTACTATATTTTTGAGATAAATTCATTAATAAAGGATCAATCTACATCGTTTATTTTTCTTTTAAATATAAACAAACACCAATGATAACCATGCTAACAAATTCAGAAGTTCTTTCAATTTTGATATTTGATGCCATGCTAACAAATTAAATAATTAAATTAGTCGTTTATATTAATAAAAAAGGGAAAAAAGAACTCAAATGAAATTAGTGCCTTATATTGAAAGGAGCACTCTACTATACAGATTGAAGTGGTACAGAGAGAGTATAAATTTTTTTTATAGTTATTTTTTATTATTTTATTATTATTCAAAATATGGATCCTATCTTAATCAATCTCTCTTTCATCATATTAGGAAAAATCTGTAAACTTACATCTTTACCATATAATTCACTGTATTGAAATGGGGCAAGCGAATGTGGGAACCGTTGACTGCCACTACCTACCACATGAATGTTAGTTCATAATATAAAGAAAAAAAAGTGAATTTGACATTGCAATTTTAGATCAATTTTAATCCAATGCTAAGAGTTCTACTTTTACAATCTTTACTCTAAAAACAACTCTTAGTTATGTCCAAAATTACATTACTCATTGAAAAGAATATATCTTCTAGTGACTATTGCAAATTCACTCACCTATACACCATAGCAAGTATAAAACCAATAATACAGTTGAAGCATTAAAAGGGTAACATTATTCAATATGAGTATGGTAACCATGGCAGTTGAGAGAACAATAACTCAATCCACAAAGAGTGTCCTACTTGTTGCAATGATTCATTGTAAAATTAATGAAATGTCCAACAAAATAGAAAAGAGCAATCCCCATTTTTCTTTCTTTTTTTTTTTAACATAAACAAATTCAATCCATACCCATATACTTCAGATTCAGGAAGTAATTCATAATTTCTTTCAAACACTCTTAATTCCACACGTTTAACGCAGTAGTGTAAAATCCTAGCTAAAGAAAGAAATAGATAACACACTTAATTCCACATGGTGTAAAAGCATTTTGTTAGAATGATTCTTTTCCTCTATTGTAATAGTTAACACACACACTCTTTTCCTCTATTGTAATAGTTAACACACACACTGGTTTGACAAAATGTTAGACAGCTAGAAATTTTGCTAGAATGATGTTTATTGACCTTAAAATAAATTAGTAATACTACTACATTTTAATTCATCTAGTAACCAACGTGATTATGATATATTTCTATTAACACGCATATTCTTCATGTATTGTAGTATTTTGTTGTTAACAGCAAGTAAGGTTACATCTTATTTATTTAAGGTAAAGAAAATTTCAGAAGTAAAGGGTCAATGATTTTCTTCCTATTAAATGTCTTCATGGAATCATGGCAATGACATCTAGCAGGAGTTAAACATTTATTTTCTGTCATGAAAATGTTGTTGCTTGGGAGGAAAACTATCTTCCTACAAATTCTTTGGAGTTTTTTCTTCATTGTTGGTATCAATTCCCAAAGGCCAAGAGAGTACCATTTTGTTGTGAGTTTCACCACATCATAATTCATTGTTACCATTTAATTTGCAAACTTGCCATAATTCCCAAGATTATGCATGAGATTGCATGCTGAGTACCATGGCCTTTGATTTGTAACACTAGAGTTTAGAGCATAGTAAACAACAAAATAATAACTAATTTGATGAATTTTGCAGGTGAGAGAAGCTAAGTACACAAGACTATGCTGCACCAAAACATTGTTGACTGTGAATGGAAGATTTCCAGGGCCAATTATCAAAGCGTACACAGGTGAAACAGTATATGTCAATGTCTATAACAAAGGGGATTTCAACATCACTTTGCACTGGTATTATTGATCTCTTAACTAAGAGTGTTCTCATGTATCATTTAGGAAATGTAGTTCATTAACGATTTATATGTATCAAAAAGAAATAGTTGCATTTAGCACATAATAACCGGTTTCTTGCGCAGGCATGGAGTGAAGCAGCCAAGAAATCCATGGTCAGATGGCCCTGAATACATCACACAATGCCCTATCCAACCAGGAATGAAATTCAGGCAAAAGGTGATTTTTTCTTTTGAACAAGGGACATTATGGTGGCATGCACATAGTGATTGGGCAAGAGCCACTGTCCATGGACCTATCTTTGTGTATCCAAGAACATCCTACCCTTTTCCCAAGCCTTATGCAGAGGTTCCTATTGTATTTGGTATGTAATCCATCCTCTATATAGTTATCCAATTACCTTTCAATGTTTTTCAATTTGTTTGTTTACTTATTTGTGATGTTTGTTTATAGGAGAATGGTGGAAGAGTGAAATCAAGGATGTTTATGAACAATTTGTTATAAGTGGAGGAAGCCCTATTAATTCTGATGCTCTCACTATCAATGGTCAACCTGGTGACTTTTTTCCTTGCTCAAGAGAAGGTATGCATCAAGATTTCATTTCAAGCATGCTCAAATGTTCTTTGATTTTAGAATCTCTAACTGCATCAATTCTTTTTGTTTTTTCACAGAAACATTCAAGTTTAATGTAGATTTTGGCAAGACTTATCTGCTGAGGATTGTGAATGCTGCAATGAATGTAGTTCTCTTTTTCTCTGTTTACAAACACAGTCTCACTGTTGTTGGTGCTGATGCCGCCTACACCGAGCCATTAACAAGAGACTTCATATGCATAGCTCCAGGACAATCACTTGATGTTTTATTGCATGCAAATCAAGAACCTGATCACTACTACATGGCTGCAAGAGCATATTCAAGTTCCTCTATTCTTCCTTTTGATAACACCACAACCACAGCTAGAATCCACTACAATGGATATTACATTCCAACTTCATCACCTCCATTACCTTGTCTTCCTTACTACAATGACACAAATGCAGCTTTTGATTTCTTGGGAAGCCTTAGAGGCAAACCTGAGACATACCCTCATAAAGTCCCAACAATAATCACAACTCGTATCATTAGCACTATTTCTATCAACACATTCCCATGCCCTGAAGGCCAGACATATTCACAAACATGTGAAGGGCCAAATGGAACACGTTTAGCAGCTAGCATGAACAACATATCCTTTGAGTTACCAAACATTTCCATCTTGGATGCATATTATTACTACTTAAATGGTGTCTACAGTAATAATTTCCCTAGTTTTCCTCCTTTGGTATTCAACTTCACTGCAGAGTATTTGCCAATGATACTAGAGATACCAAAGAGAAGAACCATGGCTAGAGTTATAGAGTATGATTCAACAGTGGAAATTGTGTTTCAAGGGACAAACTTGGTTGCTGGGATAGATCATCCTATGCATATACATGGAACTAGCTTCTACATTGTTGGACGTGGACTTGGAAATTTTGATGAATATGAGGATCCAAAGACATACAATCTAATCGACCCTCCTCTTAGGAACACAGTTCTTGTGCCTATAAATGGTTGGGCTACTATAAGGTACAGAGCTGGTAACCCAGGTATGTTTCGTGAAATAACTTGTTTTAGTTTAATGTGAAATAATTTTATTAGTTTCATGATTTTGGATTTTTTGTTAAACAAATAGAATAGATTGATTATTTACTCGTATGCTTATTTAAAAATATCTACATTTTTTTTCTTTTTATTACTATTTGATTGATTGTAATAACTTCAAAAGCTATAATACATGTATTTCGTTAGTAGTGTTAACAAGATAAGTAATAATAGAAAAAAATATAAATATTTTTATAGAAGCATATATCAGTAAATAATCAATTTATTTTTTTAAAAATCCCATCATTTTGCCTTGCTAGGCTTAGTTAGTTTATGTGCTATCTAATAGAAAGAAAAGAGAGTAACAATTAGCAAGTTAGTTCAATTTATGAAACAAAATATGTATATGAAACACAATTCAATTTTAATTGCTCTTATCTATTTTTTTCTACACCTATGTTGAGAACTGAAACTAATTGTTGGTTGAACACTTGTATTGATGAATTTAGGAGTGTGGTTTGTGCATTGCCACTTAGAACGGCACCTGACTTGGGGAATGGAAACTGTGTTCATTGTGAAGAATGGAGAAGGATGCGATGAAAGTTTACTTCCTCCACCTCCAGATCTGCCTCCCTGTTGAAGAATTATTGCCATTTAGGGCTCTTACTTTCTTTTATGCAAAAATAGGGAGCAAAAAAAATATATAATTAACTATATATTAAATATTGTATTATATTTAAATTTTAACTTTAATTTATATTATGTATATGATGAGAGTTATATAAATTTTAAAATTTAATTTTATTTATTGGATTGAATAATTATAGAGGGAGGAGAGTTTCCGAAGAAGCAGATTAAGAGTCAACTTTTTACTACCTGCGGGAAGGAGTAGAGCGAGTTCTATGCGAATTATTATTGTTGGGTGGAACAGGGTCGGAAAGGGTAAAAACCCGTCTCATTGTCACCCCCCGAGTTCTACATGACAAATTATTTATGACCTGTTCTGTAAAGCAACAAGATAATTATGGTGCAGCACACACCAATTCATATATATACCATCATTTTTAACTTTTTGAGTAGATCAAATCGCCAATTCTCTAAATTGAATTATTAGAGCAAGAGCTACAGGATCCGGTCATAAATGAAGGCAAAATGTAATAAGTTGTTACAAGAAAAAAGCATTATTTTCAGTGTAAAACAATATCAAAATTAGTTTTTTCAATCTCTTCACATAGATGCTGAACTCTTAAAACTAGTTGTTGATATAGGAAACTGAGATTCCTAAAATGAAAGAAGTAAACAATGAAAGTTGTGTTCATTCACCATCACCACCATTGAAATACACAAGCAACGAGTTCACAATGTTTTTAAGAACAGATTTTTGCAATGTCTTGAACAGAATGAAGGAAAAAATAAGCGTGACTTAAGCAGCAAGGTACAAGCTCCTTCATTCTTGAATTTGAACAGGCTCAAAGCCCTTTTCAATTGAAGCCTTCACAGCATCTAAGACCAGCTGTGTTTTCCTACTAATTGTTGGCCACTTCGTCTCAGGTTTCGAGTTCTTGAATTTGATTTCGGTCACCAACTGCGAAAACTCTCTTACCATAAGAACCTCCTGAGGGAGATCAGTGTTTACTGTATGCTTGCTTGGCTGAGAAGCCCATTTTGTCACAAGGTCATCAAAACCTGACTCAGAAGCTGCATAAAACGATGCCTCTTTCTCTTCATAAGGGATGATAAAGTCATGAACATGCAGAGTTCCTTTTGTTCCAACGGCAGTTATGTCCATTGCCAAGTTGGCCATGAAGGAGCAATAGAAGGTTGCCACCTTCCCGTCTTCCCAGTGCAGCGATGCGCCACAAGCCATTATCACCCCTGCTTTGTTGAACACAGGATTGCGCGAGGCAATTACAGTTTTCGGTAATTCATAGTTGGCAGCCCACAGGATTGCTCTAACACAATACCAACCTTCATCGCCAAGGGAACCAAGAGCATCAAGATCCGGCTTTGCGCGAATGTCGTTCTCCAGGAAATCAGGATCAGCAGCAAATGTAAAAAAGGTCTGAATCTGAGCAACCCAGAAAGATCCATATATCAACATAGAGCATACATGCAATATAAAACATTAAGATTAAGATTATGTTAAATTAACTGTTGCAAACTTCGGCAGGAAAATGATGAATATACATCCTTAACTAAGACAAAATAAGAAAGCTGAATACAAAGCAAACAAAACTAAGAGTCACATTAGAAAGCAAAAGGATCAAATACACAAACAAAAAGCTAAACATGAGACTTTTCTTCCTTGCTTTGGCTTTTATACTACATATAGAAACTTCTAAAAAGTTCCTAACAAGATAATTTAGATGTAGCCGCATGTTTTATATCAAAATAATTGCTTACTTTGTATCTAGTACAAGCTTTTTTTACACACAACAAATAATCATCATATGTTGACAAACAACTCTCTTGACTATCTCAATCAACACATCAAATATAAAACACATTTATCAAAATTAATCTCGCTTCTACTTCCACTAAAAACTAGCTGTTTATTTCAAATAAATAAAAAAAAAAATTGAGAATATAATGAAACTAGAAGTAACGTATATTACCGATTTGAGCTGGCCAAAACGGTGCGCATCGGAGAGAAAATCCTTCATCTGATTGGTCCTAGGGTGGTGCATCCACATGGTACCATCCATGAGCTGCACCCCACTGGATTCACAGGCCCGAATGATCTCATCGAACTGAGACGCATTCAAGGCCACGGGCTTCTCAAGCAGCACGTGCTTCCCCTTCTGAGCTGCAAACACGGCCCAACGCACGTGCAGGCTCGTCGGCAGAGGAACGTACACGGCGTCCACCTCGGGATCGTCCAGAACCTCCTCGTAGGAGCCGTACACCTTGGCGTCCTCCGGGTAGCCGTTGGCGGCGGCGAAGCGCCGGGCCTTGTCGATGGAGCGGCTGCCGATGGCGTGGAGTGTGGCGTTAGGAGCCAGTTTGATGGCGCGTGACACTTTCCGGGCTATGTCGGCGCATCCTATCACGCCGAATCGGATTACCGGCGTTTCTGACATTGTCTTTGTTTCTCTCAGAAAAGACGAAACGAAACGAAACGTTTCGGATAGCAGTGACTTGTGTCCAGTTTTCACTTCTCACTAGTCACTCCTCACTGGTCAAATTATTCTCCCATTTCTCAAACTCGCTTTCTTTTCATTCCAACTTCTTCTCTTTAATCTCCCTCCCACAATTTTGTAGGGTGGCAACCTTCAATTTCCAAGTCAAGCACTTTCGCTATCCCAGTGAGTTCCCACTTCATTTGCCTCAAAATTTTCTATTTGCCATGCTTTCTGCAGCTGAATTTGACAAAACCCACTTCAAAGTTTGATTTTTGCAATCTTGCAATTCATGTTCATATATAGTATTAGCATTTGCCTAGCGCTTTGGCTGTTAATTTTGCCTTGTGCTTTAAACTAAAGTTCCTGATATGGTAAAGCTGCAAACTTTTTACTGTGTTCTTGTAAAATATACTAGTTATTGGAGCATGAGAAAATGACATTTCAAATTTCTTGTCACTTGTGTTGATTAACTCAGCATGAACTAGCTCTGTTGTTTATACTACTAAATATAGATATGTTGATTGGTAGAAATGATTTATCCTTTGAGTTATCATCTTAAATGTTCTTCTAATTACTAAATGAAGGAAGAATTTAGTTATTTCTTCTTTTTAAGATTGTAAGACATGGATTGTATCCTCTCTTAATCTAACATTTAGATAGATTTTTAGGATGCTGTATGGTATAAAATTGGCTTTTCTAGGAAGCTACAAATTTCTCAGGATGCTTTTGAATTTTATTTGTTGTAGGAAACTTCAAAGTATCCTACTAAACGAAACATCAATGGAAGTACTTCTAGGACCTTGCAATGTTGCTCATGTTTCAAAGAAATATCTGAGGCAGCAGCAGCAGCTACTACTGCACAGAACACACTTGATTCTAAAGCAGTCTTAAACAGTGTCAAACTCAGCATACCTGAGACATCATTACATTATGTTCCCTCAGATTTCATGAAGAGGTTGGTTCTTGCTGACTTGGATCCTGCCACTGCAAAGCTAGCAATTGGGTTTCTAGGCCCTTTTCTCTCAGCATTTGGTTTTCTCTTCATATTGAGGATAGTGATGTCATGGTACCCTAAACTACCTGTGGGGAAGTTCCCTTATGTAATAGCCTATGCTCCCACAGAGCCTCTTCTCATAGCAACAAGGAAACTGATTCCTCCCCTTGCTGGTGTGGATGTTACCCCTGTTGTCTGGTTTGGATTGCTTAGCTTTCTTAATGAGATATTAGTGGGTCCACAAGGATTACTTGTTCTTCTTTCCCAACAAGTCAATTAGGAAACATTTTGACCTTTTTTTTTGTTGAGGAACACAGAGATAAGAGATGATGACATTTTGTCCAATCTTCTAGTTGGATCCATACCAAAGTGCATCTGTGAGACTGTGAATTACTAATATTTTCTTTATATACCATCTATATTGAAGTAGAAAGCAGAGAAGAATTGGTGAAGTTCAATTCAAATAGCTTCACTAATGATAGCAAAATCAAGAACTCAACTTAAGTTTATCTATGTTTTGGGGTAAAATCTTGAAATACTAGACTAGGATAATCTTTAGAAATTCTACTTACTAAATTGTCATTTTGTTTTAACGAACGAAATGCTAATGCTTACTTCATTTCCTCTACTAGCTGTAAGGGATATATATGCAACCGATTTGAGGAGTTGAAAATCATATGCTGCAATGAAACTTCAAGGGAATATCTTCGAGTAAATAGTCAGACAAATTACAATTTTAATAAAATGAATTACAAAATGACAATATGATGTATATATTCTATTTGACAAAATAAATTAAATGTATATAAATATATAAATAAATTGACTATATATTTATTTTAATTTATCCAAGAGAATATATCTTTAAAAAGTCATTTTACCATTTATATCTTTTGAAATCCAGTTGTCAAAATTTTAATCTTTCATAGATCAATATAGTTATTTGACTTATTTCATTTCTATCTGAACTTAACACTTTGGGTGAGAAGATACTAGATGTTAGCAGTAGTCGGTTCTGAACTTCTTATGCATGCACGTGGCACACAACTTCTCTTACGTGCCCATCAGAAAACCATGATCCCGCATGCACATGATGACACACCCCATTTTTTGTATCCCTCTTTGTCCACTATAAATAAATTCCTTAGACAGCATCATTGGTCACATCTCACAACATCAACATATACCGTATGGATTGGATAGGATCATACCGTGGAGGGCAGAGAGGTGGTGATGAGTGGCGTGACCCTTTCTATGCATCCCCATTCACCGGCTTGTGGGACCCTTCTAACAACTACTATGGCGGCGGTGACCAAACTTCTGCTCTTTCCCATGCTCATGTTGACTGGCGTNNNATACAACACATAAGACATAAAATATATGCATGGTAGCTGATGTACATAATATTTTTTATTTTTATATTATAAACTTCAATGCAATCCAACATATTAAATCAATTAAGCATTCATATAGCTATATGAAAGATAAAGAGGGAGCAGCAATAGGATGTGTGATAGGAATAAGTGCAATGGTATCTCGTAGTTGCAACTTAGCGAGGTCTATATTATCAATGATCAACGACTTTTGGGGAAACCGAAATAATAATATGAACAGGGGTGAGGAAAGAGGACCTCAAGGTGCAAGTGGAAGACGGCAACGTACTCCAGATAAGCGGGGAGAGAGTCAAGGAGAGTGAGGACACCAACGATAAGTGGCACCGCGTGGAGTGCCGCCGAGGAAGCTTCACGAGGCGGTTCCGCCTGCCGGAGAATGCCAACTTGGAGAACGTAGATTGCACTCTGCGGGATGGAGTGCTGACTGTGAATGTGCCAAAGAAGGTGGAGAGCGAGTCGCAGCAGAATAAGAATGTGAGGCAGATCCATGTGGCCTAGTTATCCTGCAAATTTGATCGGAGTATATATGTTTTTATTATCAAGATTATAGTTCACATTTCAACTTGTTTTGTGTGGTATTTTATGATATGTATGAATGTTCAGAGTGGCGGTTTTGGTTTATGATTTTGCAGTGTTATTGAGGGTTGAATATAGTTAATTAACATGGAGGGAGATACATAAGATATATCTTCTGAGTTCATGAAATATGTATTAATTAATGTTATAAAAGACTACATATATAAAACTGTCTATATAATATTTAATTAGTTGTATATGATGGAAATAGTTTGTTATTTTGATTTTAGAAACTAGTAAATTTTTTAAAGAAAAATATATGCAACTAAGAGTTTATCAATGAAAAACTAAACAAAATCATATTAATTTATATTAATAATTAATTTTAAATTTTTTAAATTTAATTAAAATCTATAAAAAATTTTATTTTTTTTTTTACATTAACCTATCCACTTCCAACAATCACACACACAAATTTCATCGTTAGGTTTTCTCCGTCTCTCCATTACGATCCACTCCTCTTCTATCACCGATATTTGGTTCGTCGGATTTGTCACCGTCGACAAGAACCGTTTTTTTTATGAATCAGATGTGTTATTGGAGTCCCAAAAATTTATCTTCACTGAAACATGGTTGAACATTTCATGGCTATGTCTTTAAATTTGGGTTTAGTTCAACATCTCTGTAGAAAATGCACTTATAAATATGTATATATTTGGGTTTAGTTCACACATCTTTGTAAGAAATGCACTTATAAATATGTATGTTAAATGTGGTTGTTTGGATGACTCAATTAAGATATTCCTAGAAATGCCAAATAGAGATTCTCTTTCATGGAGTACTTTGATCAGTGTCTATGGTCTTTATAGATGTGGTGACCAAGCATTGTAATTTTTTCATGAAATGCAAGAGAGAGGAGTGAAGTGAAGTGAGACGCAATTATCTTATTCGCCGTATTATCTGCTTGTAATCATGCCGGTTTTGTAACTGAGGCGCAACTGGTATTTAAACAAGCGAGTGCAGATTGTAAAATTTAATAAATTTAATTAACCTTAGAGTGAAATTTTGGACTCATCCAGAAGTATTCAACTAATTTTTTGCTAATACCTTCTTAATTTCCTAGCATTGTTGATCTAAAATTCTAAATAACATTGCCATATATTGTCTGTACTAGTAGCCTATCAAAACACGTCTATTAAAGTAAATGTGTTTAAAATTAATAAAATTAGAATGATTTGAAATAGTAAGTTTATATTTTTCCCATATTTACATAACTTCTGAAGAATATTCAGATGTTATAATTACGAGACAAAATATTAATTTTTATATTCCAATGCGGAAATTAATTAACTGGTGTGCAATTTCAGAATTAAAGTTTCTATTAGAAAGACAAA
The DNA here is from genome assembly GCF_000816755.2 of Arachis ipaensis. Classification (NCBI taxonomy): domain Eukaryota; kingdom Viridiplantae; phylum Streptophyta; class Magnoliopsida; order Fabales; family Fabaceae; genus Arachis; species Arachis ipaensis. Next base: position 149,099,610 of record NC_029789.2, on the reverse strand, counting down.
AAGAAAAATGCTTGTAAAATTGTAAACCGTTACAATTTTGCACAAATATGAAACTAAAACAATATTATGAATAGAGAAAGTACGAGGAGTTAATAGAATATTTATATAATGTGCACAATAGAAGTTTAGAGTATTAGAGATATAATTATTAGTGTTATTTTTTTCTATCAGTTGAAACTTTTGGGATGAGTGGTATGTATTAGAGCGCTAGATCCAAAAGGTCAAGAGTTAGAATGTTGATGAATTCCAAAATTAATTTAGGAAGATGTTTATTATGGCTAGACTGAATGAATATTATTCTCTTAATAGTTGTTGGTGGTGATTTCATAAACATGTGTGGATAAATGAGGAAAAAGAAATGAGGATGGGAAAACACAAGGACCACAGATAACATCTTCAAACTTCAAAATTTGATTGATTTCGTGACAACAAAATTTCCGTCGCAAAAGACGGAGCCACACTCTTTAGTCTTTAGCAGCAATCACCAACGCAAAACGTGAAGAACTCAGAGAACTGTGAGAGCTGAAATTGAAACACTGAAGAATGAACATGCATCCTAACTTCCAAAACTAACTCCTAACAAACTCTCTTATAACTATGCCTTCAATTTGCAACTGAATTTCTAAGCTCAGTACTCAAGAATCTTCTGAAACGCTTCAACCAAAATGCTTTCTCTCTCTACCTTCCCTTCTGTTTCTTACTCCTCTCTCCCTCTTCGGCCGCGTGTCGCCGTTTCTTCCCGCCGATGCTCAGTCAGATGCGCCGCCGCCGCCGATGGGGACTCGTTCACGGCGAAGTCAGGCTACCTGTTCGAGCTGAGCGCCACGGAAGCTGACTCGCTGGCGGATTACAGCATCTCGAAGATCGCCGCCATTTACTACCGGAAGCCTCTGGTGGTGGCTCGGCGCCTGGTTCAGACCGGAATCTCTTTCGGAAAGTGGTTCGCTCTTCGCTACGTTGACACTCTCATGGACCGTTCCGATGATATGTTTCAGGTTTCCCGCAGCTTGTGCAATTTTTCTTTTTTCAACTTTGAATTTTTAAATTATTGTTTTTAAGGTGAATTAATTGTTGCAGGAAATGGTTTCTGGTTCTTTCCATTGAGAAGTTCTGTTTTTGAATATAGAATGTTGATTATTTTGAAGGAGATTGTTTCTTCTATTCGAACGTTTTAGCTAGAAAGTTGAGAATTTTGACTTGTTTAAAGCGAAGAAGTTTTTGACATCTATTAAGGAGAGGAAGTGATACCTGAGAGTTGTCGTTTGCAATATAAGAATCAAAACTTTTCTTTTTCCAATTTTAAATTTTGATTGTTTTGTTATTTGGTTTTGCAGGTTAGAGCTTCAGAGCTTAGGAAGATATTGGTAGAACTTGGACCGGTATGTCATGTTCGTCTGTTATTTATGTTCCAACTTGGTGTTTCTGTGACTTGGAAAATGAAGGGTGGTTATTTATGGTCAAATTACTGTGTGACTGAGGAAAGAAAAAGAGTGAATTGGTCAATTTTGCTACTCCATTTTGTTTGGTTTCATTCTTTGGGATGTGAATGATGGTTGATTAATATGTTTGATCTGTCCCCTTCGAAATTTCCTAAATATTAGATCTAGACTGGAAAGCTTTCTGATCTAAATGTCAATGAAAATATCTTGTTTGTTGTTGTTTTCCGATCAACATGTCAACTGGTTCGTTTTGTGAATTTCGGTTTTGTAATTTCAGGCATATATCAAAATTGCCCAGGCTATATCATCTCGAGCTGTAAGTGTTGTAGTTTCCTTACTTGATCATTGTTCTGTGGCTCTCCATTAAGGTTTGGTCACTTCAGTTTACAGTGATTGATGTAGATAAGAATTGAGATGTAATTTTGAAGAATTCATCCTTGTAGGATTTGATACCACCATCTTATCTGGATGAACTCTCACTCCTGCAAGATCGAATAAGTCCATTTTCTACTGAAGTTGCTTTCAATATGATAGAACAAGAACTGGGATCATCTTTGGTTGAACTTTTCTCAGAGATTTCACCTGAGCCTGTAGCTGCTGCATCCCTTGGGCAGGTTCATTTTTTTATTCATTTTGGTGTGTTTGTCTTTGTGATGATGATTGTAGAATTTTTTAGAGTACTTTCGTTCCATGTGTAGTTTTTACAATTTAGATTTTACAACATCAAGTATGGAACTTCTGTCTCTGAAATGTAGGTGTATCAAGCTAGGCTTCGCAAAACAGGACAGGTTGTCGCTGTCAAAGTGCAAAGACCGGGAGTTCAAGCAGCAATTTCCCTTGATATATTAATCTTGCGTTTTATGGCAGGAGTGATTAAGAGAGCTGGCAAATTTAATACTGATCTTCAGGTGATTCTGTAGTTTGTGCAAAGATTAGACTAAGTTCAGGTGATTCTGTAGTATGTTCAAACTGGAAAGATTAAACTAAGCTAGCTATGAATTTAAATGACATCATGTATCATACCTAAATGGTTATCTTTGCCACTTAGGAAATGTTTATATCCGTGTTATATTTTTTGCTCCATATTATGTTGATCGTCAATTTATTGAACATGACCTTGTAAAATCTGCAGGGAGTTGTTGATGAGTGGGCCTCAAGTCTTTTCCGGGTAAGCATTGGTTTCCTCATGTATCTGCAGGCAGTTGTTGATTAAAACTGACCACCAGATTTCCACCTTTTTATTTTATATTTATATTTGAAATTCAAATTGAATACAGGTAAATCACCTTGAATGCAGGAGATGGACTACAATAATGAAGCAAGCAATGGAATCAAGTTCAGGCAAGTGCATGTTATCAAGTTTTTTAGTATGTGATTCATTCTGACTCCAAGATCAAGGTTGTATGGTGTGAAGACGAGTGAATATGGTTTGATTAGGTAGTAGTTTATCTAAAAAAACTCAGTTCCCTGAGAGTGGCAGGCATCTTTTTCCCCTTGGAACTGGTTTGGCAATTGACAGAAACTGCTTTAATTTTTTTAATATTATGAGAAACTTTTCGCAGTCAAAGTTAAATATTTTTTTCCTTTCAATTCACTTTGAGCAGGAATAGACTGAATACATTGTAGAAATAGAAATATGCAATAAAATTGCTTGCGCTTGGTCGACAGAATTACAGAAATATATGACTTAAACATTCTTTTGTTAGAATCCCTTCTTATGGATGCAGCTTAATGTTTTTCTTGTGCTTTCATTTAGCAATAATTTATGCAGTATTAATGCTTTAATTGTTAGTTGTTATTTGTTATTTATGAGCAGGCAGTTATATGGCTCTATACCTGATGTGGTGATTCCTTTGATGTATATGGACTATACAACGCGCAAAGTTCTCGTGATGGAATGGGTTGAGGTATTTTACTATTTGCTGTTTGCTCACCACATTTTAGCACACAGAAATTTCAATCCCTGCATGGAGTAGAATTCCTCAAATAAATTTATTATATATCCTAATAGAAGAGTTCCAATTTTAGAACATCCTCCTTTGTAGTGGTTTGAATTGGAATGCTAGAACCTCCTTAGATAAATGGATTTATATGCCAGCACGAATAGCATTCCAAATTGTTTCATGCTTCTTTAAGCTCTAGTTCCTGAAAGAAAGTATACAAAGGGATTTATCTTTTTGGATTCTCTCGTTCATGCCTGCTGGAAAAATCTAGTCTGCTGATGGGTTATCTTTCTATGGGTTTGTAGGGGAACAAGTTGTCAGAAGTGAAGGATCTCTACCTTATTGAGGTCATACAATGTCACTTGTTGCAAACAAGTTGTTCTAGATTTCAATCTGCACAGCTTTTTAATATTATTTCCCTGATGCTGATTAGGTAGGAGTATACTGCTCATTCAATCAACTTCTTGAGTGTGGATTCTATCATGCAGATCCACACCCTGGAAATCTTCTTCGAACGTATGATGGAAAATTAGCATATTTAGGTAATTGAACATTCAAATTTGATATTTTGATTATATGTCTTACTCTTTTGCTTGTATTCTTTGGCTTCTTGGTTTGTTATTATAAACTTAAATATGATATTTTGTTTATTTGTTTTCTGTTTTTCTTTCTTTTGCTCCAGATTTTGGTATGACAGGTGAGTTTAAACAAGAATTGCGTGATGGATTCATCCAAGCTTGTCTCCATCTTGTAAATCGCGATTTTGATGCATTGTCCAAGGACTTCGTCACTCTTGGGTATTTGTTTTCCTCTACATTACACTTTCAGTTTTCAAAAAGTATTATCAGTATAGGATTGGCCCATGTGAAATATATAATGAAGGATCTTGAGCCTTATAAGCCTTGTAGCTTAAGTCCTCAGTATAGTTGTCCCTAATAAGGTTCTAATCATGAAGCTTGAACTTTAGTGGACCTATGCATGGTCCATGCCTAAGCCCAAAGAATTGAGTGAGGGATGCTTAGGTATATGATAAAGTATCTTTTGAGTCAGGGATAGGTACTTGACAGCATACTTGTAAATTTTGTCAGGCTTCTTCCACCGACTGCAGACAAAGAAGCTGTTACAAAGGCTTTGACAGGTTTTTACTTTAATAAGTGATTTAAAAAATACTTGTGACTTGTGCAGGTTTTAAAAAATACTTGTTAAGGGAGGTTACTAATTCTGTTGTCTGAATTATTTGTATGCAGGTGTCTTCCAAAATGCTGTTGCCCAAGGAGTTCGCAATATCAGCTTTGGAGACCTTTTAGGAAACTTAGGAACCACCATGTAAGTTGTCCACTATTATGTAACATTATTTTCTCTCTGTTATTTTTGTCATCTTGGTGGTAGTTGCCTACTTGTTTTGTTTTCCTTTGGCATGCTACTTATCTTCTTATTCCTGTTCTCTAAAAAATTTCAGGTATAAATTCAAATTTAGAATACCTTCATACTTCTCTCTTGTCATTCGAAGGTAGTAACATCACAAAATGGCTTAAAACAAATGGTTGTGTCAAACTCTGAACAATATCTTGTCTTTTAGCCTTGCTGTGCTGGAAGGAATTGCAATTGGATTTAACCCGGATTACAAAGTTTTGGGTAGTACTTACCCTTGGATCGCTCGAAAAGTACTTACTGACAGCTCTCCCCAGCTTAAGGCTTCTTTGGAGACTCTTCTGTATAAGGTAAAGACAAGATTGGATTCTTTTTGTTTCATTTCTTTATTCAATTATATTGTAATATTTTCTAAAGCTCTTAACTTAGCCCTTGGTTCCTTACCTCTTTTCCAGGATGGTGTTTTCAGAGTAGACCGTTTAGAGTCTTTGTTGACAGAGGTGAAATCTTTCTTTCTCGTTTTCTTCTTCTTTTTTCACCATTCCAATTTTCTCCCTAGTAAGATCCCTTTTATGCTGAATTTGTTTTAAAATTCTAACCTAAGATGGTTCTTTCAGTCTCTTCGTGCCAAAACAGAAAAGTCCTTAGTTAAACAACAACCTGGAGGCACTGATTCCAGAATGGCAATGAAGGAAATACTTTCTTTTACTTTAACAGAAAAGGTATTAACAGCCAGTTCCAATTTCATTCTACATTGTAACTACCCTCCAACTTTTTCCTCACTGATGTTGGATTTGTAATGAACCTTTGCAGGGTGAATATGTGAGAGAAATAATTGTTCAAGAGTTTGCTAAAGTATGTTTATTATTAGTTGTTCATTAAAATCATAATAGAAATGTGAAACATGAAAAATGAAAACTTTAATATTAATTGAATAAAATTAAATGCAGGGTTTTGATGCACTTGGACTAGCAACCTTGGAAGCAGCTGCTTCAAGGGTTCCTTTCAGCGGATTCCTTTTTTCCTCTTTAATGACCGAAGAAGATGTGAACAACCTCAGAACCTTCCAACGCCTTCTACTCTTGTTGTCAGGGACCAGAAGAAAAGAAGATAACAAAGTAAGATTTCAGTTATCCTTAATTGTAGATAGACCAACTACTGCACAATTCTAGATGATGATGGATTCATGGATATGATGATCTTAGGAACAAATTTCTCTCTCTAAAAACTTTCTTTACATGCCATTGTTGGGATGGTGATACTTGCTTCAAATGTTCGAGATATAAAGAGTTAAAGTATTATTTAGTAGTTATTACTTTATATTTTTAAGTATTAGAATGTCATTTAATGTCATGTATTTTGATTTTGTTTATTTAGTTAGTAGATTGGACTTTATGTTAGGATTTTCTTTATTTTAACTTAATAAGAGGTTATAAATATTTCGTAAACTATTGTAGCTGTCACATAGAGAGTTTAGAGAATTGCTAAACTATGGTATGGACAAGTGAGGTTGAGTGAGTCCCTCTTGTTGTATCGGGGAATTGGATAGAAGGTTGAGTGATTCCCTTCCATTCAATTTCCAAACTATGATATAAAGAAGTTAGGTTGAGGAGTCGCTTTCTTGTTGTATTAAGACATTGGATAAAAAATAGAGTGATTTTCTTTATATTCAATTACAATCTATCCCTTTTGTTTTACATTTCAATTTCAATTTATCTTTTTTTATTCAATTTCAATCCTTATCTTCATGTTTATAGTTTGTTTTGTATCAATTGGAAATTAGTAGTCCTTTCTATGTCAAATGACATGCAGGGAATCATACAGGTTAGCCAGTACCAGAACCAGACACTTCACATGGAGAACCTATCATTAGTTCCAACTCAACTTGAATCTGTTCAAGAGATTCTTCCTGTTCTATCTATCATTTTTGAGGTAAATCTATCGTTTGCATTTTCTTGAATACAGCATTGTAGCTATTTCCTCAATTCTTCTATGTTTGTAAAATGTTAACAGCTACCACCAGAATCCCAGCAGCAGTTACTTCAGTTGCCAGCTAATATGGTGAGACAGTTAATATCTCGCGCCACTGCAAGAACAATAAGGAGGATTTTCTTGTGAACTCCTGGTGGTATACACGTGTCAGACACACAGAGCACATGAAGTCTGTTTGCTCTAATCAACTCGCTATCACCAGATAACATTGAAACATAAGTAGGATCCATATGACAGGGCGTTGAATTTGTACATAAGCATAAGAATAAGCAGCATAGCTTATGCACATTGCTGATTCAGCAAGAGATTTTGAGCCTTACAATTCATGTTCAGAAGAACTTGTTTTGGATACTATCTGAAAAAATGAAAGTATTCATACTTTCATACTAAAATATCTTCCATGGTATCAACTCTGGCCATGTTCGATTTCTCTTTTGGGATTGTTCTTCTCTATATACATGCATGCATGCAAAACATATTATTATTATATGGAAGCTGTAGGGTTTGTTTGCGTGAACTTCTAAGAAAAGATTTTTTTTCGAGTTATTTTTTTTTAAAAAGATCTTATGAAAAAGTAAGTAATTTTATGTTTGGATATCTTATACCAAAAAAAATTTATTTATCAATTATATTTGGATATAATAATATAAAAGTATTTTTTTTTAAATATTTTTTTAAAGAAAAAAGATTTTTTTAAAAAAGATATAAAAAAAAAATTATGAAAATAATGACACTCAAATAAGCACGTATTATAATTCATTGTATCTGGAATTCGAATATGAAAATGAAGAACAACAAAAATGTTGACTCAATTCTTGTTCAAAGCAAGACCATCCAATATCTTATTGGCGTGTGAGAAGAGTTTTAAATACTGTTACTTAAATTATTTTTTTTATTAATAATAGGTTTATCACCATGTTACTTAGATTATTATTTTTTTTAAGAGAGAGAAAAATAAGTTCTTTTCATTGTTGAAGAGAATAAAAAATCTCCTTAAAAAATATTTATTGAATTATTACACTTTATATATTATGTACTCTTTATGTACTCTCACTAGAAAATAATTACAATGGTAAGTTTATTATTAATAAAAAAAATAATCTAGATAACAAATACTATGACGAAATTTAAAATGTAATTTCTACATTCCAAGCAATAAAATTTGAGCTTGAAATAAATGAATGTTAAAACTAAAAATTAATTAGGCAGGGATGTTTATGATTAGGCATTAATCTTAATTATATTTGGCTCAAGTTTTGACATTTTGGATTTAACAGAACTTGCTCAATTTTGGCGAAGTATATATATCTCTTAAATTTTGTTGAAATTACACAATAAAAATTTAGCATTCAGTTGCTTGGTCTTGGGAGGCAAGTTCCTCTGCCATTTTTTTAGGCAAAGAATGTGAAGTTGTAACATCCAACACTGTTTTTAAGGTCCACATTGATTTCCGACCACACACACAAATTAAACGCCTTAAACTTTGGATATTACCTTTGAACACTGTCTTTTCTCTTTCCATCACTAACTCCTTCCAAAAAAAGCAGCTGTTACTAATTCAACTTCAATCTTAAAACAAAACAACAAAGAAATATTGAAGGCCTAATAATCTTAATCCCTTCGTTCACTGCATGATCACGCTTCTCCCTAAAGCTTCATCTCTGCCAAGCAATACACTTGAAAGGTAACTAATCTTGTATGTTGCTTATATAGTTACATGAAAAGTAATACGTTTCTATATAGAAAGAGGTATGGCGTATGGAGTACGCCATATATAAAATATTTTACGTAAAAAGTATGATTATGGCGATTTCGGCATGCAGATAAATTGTGCATTAGTACGTAAATTGGTACATTGGTGAATTCATATAACTATGGTTGTATAATATGCTAAGAATAACAATCAAAATCAAATAATAAAATGAATGCAAACCGTTCAATATGTGAAGTTTGTAACGGAAACGTGCATTTCACTAATGCATGTAACATTTTATGTTTTTTGGTGACTTGTAACATTTTATGTTGATCACGTTAAATGGTATAATTATATTGCTTCAGTTCTGATTTTCGGTTCACTTTTTATATACTATGTGCATTTCACTTTTAATAATATTGAGCATTCAGATTAATTGAATCATTTGTGAACATTCATATTTATATAGAAAATTTTGGAATAACTTTTGTAGGATAAAAGAGAATTTGGATCATAGTCTATGGAAGAATTCAGAAAAAATAACATGGACCTAAGAAATTGAGTAGAGCCTTGATTGAGTTAACGAGCATAATGGATCGTGAGAATCATGGATCTACATCAGAAAATGCAGATTCAATATCCATTGCTCCATTAAGAATTTCACCGAAGTCACCAAGATCAACTTCTAAGTCACCAAAATCTCCAAAGTCTCCAAAGTCTCCAAGGTCTCCTAATTCTCCAAGGTCTCCAAGGGTGCAAATCAAGTCCAGCCTAAGTCCAAAGAACAATAGGCAATCACATTCTCCAAGAGATGGACGTCCCAAGAAAGGTAACAATCCTTACCAATTGCTACCTAAACTATTTTTTTATTAATAATAAGTTTACCATTGTAATTATTTTTCAGTGAGAGTACATAAAGAGTACATAGCATATAAAGTGTAATAACTCAACAAATATTTTTTGAGGAGATTTTTTATTCTCTTCAACAATGAGAATAATTTTTTTTGGATCATTGAGATCAAGAGTGCCATTGTCATCTGTATCAAGCAATCCACCTCAAGTATCTTTTCCTCCACCACCACCTGCACAATTTTATCATGACCTTAATTTTATCATTTCCAAGTTTTCTGAGTTCATGTATTGTTGCAATGAGTTCATCTATTATTGCAACAACATCATCAGTTGCAAAGTATTCTTCCACAATTATTGTGGCTTTTTTCTTGTAATCCACCAAATCTGGTGGTGTTGTTGACTTTTTCTTTTCATTTGAACGCTCATATTCCTACAAAACCCGAAAAATAAGTTTTTGTCATCGAAGAGAATAAAAAATTCTCTTAAAAAATATTTGTTGAGTTATTACATCTTATATATTATGTACTCTTTATGTACTCTCACTAAAAAATAATTACAATAATAAGCCTATTATTAATAAAAAAATAATTTAAGTAACACCAATTATAACCTTAAGATTCTCACTTTTCGCTTGATAACTGCCTCAAGACAAAAATATAGTATATACAAATTTGTTTGAAAAACAAATATATAAAAATCGACATATCTCTAAGACAATTTTTCCATTTTCTATCTACCTAAAATCTTGAGAAAGGATCTACCTCTTGAGACCCTAACTAAATACTATAGAAAAAAAAATCAAAATATCATTTCTTGTATATTATTGTAACTAACATATAAAAGTCTTAAGTTGTTCATATAGTTAACCCTTTTAGATAAAATTGTGCAGGTGGTGCTGGAGGAAAAGGTACTTGGGGTGGATTGCTTGATACAGATGACAATGGCACTCTTGATCCCAATGATCCAAACTATGACAGCACTGAGGTAAAGAGTTCATAACATCATCTTATACTATAAGGACAAAATCTTTGAAAGTACACATGGGTTTTGTAGGAATATGAGCGTTCAAATGAAAAGAAAAAGTCAACAACACCACCAGATTTGGTGGATTACAAGAAAAAAGCAACAGTAATTGTGGAAGAATACTTTGCAACTGATGATGTTGTTGCAACAATAGATGAACTCAGAGAACTTGGAAAGCCACAGTATGGCTACTATTTTGTCAAGAAGCTTGTGTCTATGTCAATGGATAGACATGACAAGGAAAAAGAAATGGCAGCTATTCTGTTATCTGCACTCTATGCTGACACATTTCACCCTTCCCAAGTTTACAAAGGCTTCAGCAAATTAGTCGAATCGGCCGATGATTTGATCGTTGATATACCGGACACAGTGGATGTTCTAGCACTTTTTTTAGCCAGAGCAGTTGTTGATGACATTCTCCCCCCTGCATTCTTGAAGAAACAGATGGACTACTTGCCAAAAGATTCGAAAGGGGTCGAGGTCTTGAAGAAAGCGGAGAAGAGCTACCTTGCAGCTCCTCTCCACGCAGAAATAATCGAGCGAAGATGGGGAGGCAGCAAGAATATGACAGTTGATGATGTCAAGTCAAGGATAAACAATTTCTTGAAGGAGTATGTAGTGAGTGGTGACAAGAAAGAAGCCTTCAGATGCATCAAAGATTTGAAAGTTCCATTCTTCCATCATGAAATTGTTAAGAGAGCTCTTATAATGGCTATGGAGAGGCGCCAAGCCGAAGCGCCACTACTAGACCTTCTAAAAGAGGCTGCTGAAGAAGGTTTCATAAACTCTAGCCAAATCTCCAAAGGCTTCAGTAGGCTGATAGATACAGTTGATGATTTATCCCTTGACATACCGAATGCTCGCGAAATTCTGCAGCAATTAATATCTAAAGCAGCATCTGAGGGTTGGTTGTGTGTGTCATCATTGAAATCACTCTCAGTGGAGCCAGAGAGGAACTCAATTACAGATAGTGCTGCTGCTAGAAGCTTCAAGATTAAGTCTCAGAGTATTATTCAGGAGTACTTTTTATCCGGTGACATATTAGAGGTGAATAGTTGCATAGAGCAAGAGAACAAAAACAACAGTGCTGAATTGAATGCAATCTTTGTTAAGAAACTGATAACTCTGGCTATGGACAGAAAGAATAGGGAGAAAGAAATGGCTTCTGTGCTGCTTTCTTCGCTTTGTTTCCCGGCCGATGATGTGGTGAATGGTTTTGTAATGCTGATTGAATCAGCAGATGACACTGCTCTGGACAATCCTGTTGTTGTTGAGGATCTTGCAATGTTTCTAGCAAGAGCAGTTGTGGATGAAGTCCTGGCTCCACAGAATCTTGAGGAGATTGGATCTCAGTGTTTGTCTCCGGATTCCATTGGAAGCAAAGTGCTAAGAATGGCAAAGTCTTCTCTGAAGGCAACTCTCTCAGGGGAGAGAATCTTGAGGTGTTGGGGTGGAGGAGGAAGCAGCAGGACCGGTTGGGCCGTGGAAGATGTTAAGGACAAGATAGGGAAGCTTCTAGAAGAGTATGAATCCGGCGGCGATATAAGAGAAGCTTGTCGCTGTATAAAAGAATTAGGAATGCCATTCTTCCACCATGAAGTTGTTAAGAAATCTTTGGTGACAATCATGGAGAAGAAGAATGAGAGGTTATGGGGACTACTCAAAGAATGCTTTGAATCAGGACTAATAACATTCAACCAAATGATGAAGGGGTTTGGAAGAGTTGCAGAATCTCTTGATGATTTGGCTTTGGATGTTCCTGATGCTAGAACTCAGTTTGCAAAATATGTTGAGAGAGCAAAGAATAAAGGGTGGTTGGACAATTCATTTTGTTTTGGCAAACAAGAACATGAGAATGGCACTTGTTAATTGTTTGTGTGAGACGAATATCTGAGATTACTAGTTTCAGTTTGTGTTTGTATTTTTTTCCACACACTTATATATATAAATATATGTTTTCTTCTCTAATGAATTAGCCTATATCGGAAACTACTTATGCTGCACTTCTTTTCAATACTCTCCTGCAATCATTTTTTAAAATTAGTTTTACACATACATTCAATAACAATGAAAACTCAAGTACAATTAATTCATGTGAAGTTAATAGTTAAAAGTTGTTGTCCCTTAGACGATAATTTAATCAAATTTATTAAATTTAACGATTTTCATCTATCAATTTCACATAAAGTTAATTGCACCTAAGTTTCCATCTAAAGCAAGATGTAAGTTGAAAAGAGACATAATGATAAATATCAGCACAAAAAAATTAACCCTGTGAGATTGAAACAAACCAAAAGTTCATTCAAATCATGCCCATTAATACCATTCTTTTGCTCCTTTTTATGCTGATGTAGTCGACTATGCTTTTGTAATTGATAATGATAATGCTATGTTGCTTAGGTATGACTTCCTTTTCTTTTCCTCCTCTAAGAAAGAAACTTATGAAATCTCTAGAATGTACTTGCACTATTATTCTTTAATTAAAGTATGGTAAGAAAAATTTAACCATCGGGATTAACAAACATTATGTACAAGCTACATGAAGAGCTACCTTTTTTGTATTATGAAAGTAATTGTTCATTTGGAAACAGTTATATAATTAAATTATTCTACAAATAAATAAAAAGAAGAAACTAACTATACATCAAAAGTAGACTTTCCATGCTATTAAAAAAAAACAATAATGTTTCGGTACTGCTTAGAGTTTTATCAATACTCCGTAGAAAATTTGACAAGACAAAACTTACAATGAGACAACATTAATAATTCCTAAGACTATTTAGAAAGGTGTTGTCCCTCCAAGAGTTGAGTTATTTGCCTGGTTTGTTTTGATAGGCAGGGTGAATACGAAAAAAAGACTGGATCGTCTTGAAATTGTCAATCAGGATAATACTGTTTGTGTATTATGTAATAATGATATTGAATCTATCCACCACTTGTTTCTAAGCTGTGAATTTAGCTGGCAGGTATGGTGCGCTTGATTATCTGAACTTGGCCGACATTGGTCCTTTCTTGGTACTTTAAAGGATCATTTTTTAAGCTAGACAGGTACAACAATTAGGAAGGAGGAGCATGAGAAGTGGTTCATTAGTTTCTTTGCTGTAGTTTGGAACATCTGGTTAGAAAGAAACAGAAGGGTGTTTCAGAATAAAAGAAACAATGCAGAAGAGATCGTCAATGTCTATTCTTCATTATAAGGAGTGAAAGTGTGGGGATCCCTTTTGTTGTTGATGGCAATGCCGGAGATAATATTGGAATATTTTGATCTAAGATATGTTTATGTTATTCTAATAGGTGTTGTCTTATCTGTTTTTTTTTTTATTTTTTTACTCCACTTTTGTGTTGAACTCCTTTGTTTCAAAGAAAAAAAACATTAATAATTTCTGTGTCTACAAATTGACAAAGCTGATCAA
>NC_029789.2:149083501-149085689 GCF_000816755.2 Arachis ipaensis | reverse complement strand
AAATGTTGATATGCATGTTTTAATATATTAATTATAATTCTATTATATAAAAATATTACTTGTTTATATATATATATATATATATATATATATATGCTGTTAAATTTTTTTTAATATATATTTTATATTTTAATGAATATTTTATACTAGTGATTAATTTATTGGTTGAATTTTAGTGTATATATAACATGCTAGTTATTATACATGAGCTGCGATCTACGTGTATAATATGCATCACATGCATGATAGATCCCTTTTAAGTTAATAATTTTGACACCATATTAACGTTTTGAATCTATGATGGATCCTTTTAAAGCTTAAAAAAAGAATAAAGAAAAAGAGAGAGTAAAAAGTGAAAACAAAACTGAATAATATTTTCTTTCTCAATAACAATGAGAATTTAGTTAATAAAAGATAACTGCCATCAATTATTACCAAATCAATAAGAAAGAAGGAGAACAATCGAATCTTGAGAGCAATCATGTCAATGCGGAGGCGAACTTTGCTCAAAGTCATTGTTCTTGGCGATAGCGGGTACTCCTTCTTCTTCTTTCTTAGGGTTCCTCTTCTCTTCTATTCCATTCACTAACCTTACATTTTTCCAATTCATTGTTTCTTAGGGTTGGAAAGACCTCCTTGATGAATCAGTATCCTTTTCATTTTCATTGCTGCATCATTTTATTTATCAGCATTGCATTAATTTAATGATTGTTTTTAATTATGATAACTACCATTCTTAATTGTGGCTAGTTTATTTAGCATACACTGTACCATAGAATATGTTTGCTTCAGCTGAATGTTTGAAGATATTTAGTTTAGGTAAGGTAACTTTTTGTGCTTAAATCTCTCTTGAAGTGAGCATATGCAGAATCTTAACTGTTAGTATAGATATGTTCATAAGAAGTTTAGTCAGCAATATAAAGCTACAATTGGTGCTGATTTTGTCACTAAAGAACTCCAGATTGACGACAGGCTCGTCACTCTACAAGTGGGTTTTCTGGTTCAATTCAATGGTATTTTTGAGTTCTTTATTTATTTTTAATGTAATTGTTTATGTTACATCTTATGTCTGCTTGGAAGATATGGGATACTGCAGGGCAAGAGAGATTTCAGAGTCTCGGAGTTGCATTTTATAGAGGGGCAGATTGCTGTGTTTTAGTCTATGATGTTAATGTCATGAAGTCCTTTGATTCCCTCGAAAACTGGCACGAGGAGTTTCTCAAACAGGTTCTTTAGTTCTTTGTTTTTCTCTTATTTTTTATTTTACTCTTGGTACTTTGCTAATTTGCTCAGAGTCTTGTTTGCATTTACATTTGCTTCATATTTTATAGATTCTTATTGATGACAAAGCGTACTCCTCTAGTTTAATTTGCTCATTGTACTGTCTGTGTATACTAGTGCATCCAAGTTTCATTATGTTCTGAAAACTCATGGTATGGAAATAGATCTAGCAGATTAGCAGAATAAAGAAAAAGCCTTTACATTTAGGCTTCTTAGTTTATCTCTGATTAGAAATCTAATTTTTAGTAATTGAATTATTCCTAATGCATCTCATGTTCGACAGTGTTTTGTTTGGTATAAATTCAATTATATTCAGGAACTTCTTACTTGGAAAACTTCAGCTATAGTTCGCATTTTGTTGCGCAGGCAAACCCTTCTGATCCAAGGATGTTTCCTTTTACAGTGCTTGGAAACAAGATTGATATTGATGGTGGGAATAGTCGAGTGGTAGCTACACATCATTGTCCTTCTATGTTTCTTTATCTTCCGTATAGATGTCTAATTAATCTTCTATACAGGTATCTGAGAAGAAAGCAAAGGACTGGTGCACTTCTAAAGGGAATATTCCCTATTTTGAGACTTCCGCAAAAGAGGACTACAATGTTGATGCTGCATTTTTATGCATTGCGAAGACTGCTCTATCTAATGAATATGACCAAGACATGTAAAATTTATCTTTGATATACATTTACACATTAATAATATCATGATTTGGATGTGTGATTGGTATGTTGTCTAAAAGAATATGGTTAAAATATTTTATCTTTATTTTGAAGTGCTAACTAGAATCTAATATTTCAAAAACTGTTACAGATATTTTCAAGCTATGCCTGAGACTGTTCCAGATAACGAGCAAAGTGGCGGGTGCGCATGCTAATTTCTTATCCTCTTAATGCCATGGCTAAAA
>NC_029789.2:149078398-149083171 GCF_000816755.2 Arachis ipaensis | reverse complement strand
TAGAATGACAATTCTCTCTTCTTTAGAAAAATGAGAATTGCCTCTTATTATATTTACTTTTTTATTTTTGTAAACTATAAATGCAATCAAGTTTCTTAATTTTATTTTATCCCAATTTTAAGCAATGAGTACTGAAATTGTAACAATGAATGAATCAATGTTTTTCATTTTTCATTTTTATTGTGTGGCAACATTTTACTTTGTCTTATTATATTGTGTTGCATTGATATATTTTTTTTTTTAATTCTTCTCACTGGCTCTAATTTTTTCTTTATATGAAATTCATATAGTTGGAAGTTAAAGTCTACTGCATATATCTTGTCTTGAAAAAATATGTCGACACCATAATGTTCTCATGATCTGTTGGAAACTTTGTAAAAGGCCAATTTATAACAATATCCATATATGACCACGGCCATAAAATCATTATCATTGTTAGGTGCTGAATTCGTGATAGCCTTCCAAACATTCATTTTAGTGCCAACCTTGAACTCAAGATTAACAATACATTTGTCACCATGAATATCAATTACATTGGGAAGAGTTGAAATTGGAGGACGATGGAAGCAAACCTTTGTAAATGGATTTAAGGTTCGTCTGGTGCCTTCATATATTAAGTTAATTTCGAGAGGGTGCCTGCATATATCTTGGTTTTTTTGGAAGATCTTTTAGCAGCAGCAGTATCAATAGGTAATAGATGTTAAACTTAATATAATTTTAATATACATTATAAAATTATCATTTACAGAAAAAATCTTGAAATTTATGATTTCACAAATAAAAATGAGAAGAGTTATTAATCTTGATCTATGATAATAATAGTATTAGGAAGAATTCACTTTGCCTATTCTTTTGAGAGGACTGAATTCTAATTTATTTTCATAAAAACTAACTTCCATCAAGTTGGTTATATTTCAAAATAATCATGTAACTTCTTTTTAATTAAATATTTATTAAACCAATAAAATAAGATACATCACACATGAGACATTATATAATAACATAATTTTTTACATTCTCCCATTTGGCTCATGTGTATTCCTATTGATGGTTTAAGAAATATTTATCATAATGCGCATTTCTAAGCAATTACTTACATAGCTTAATTTATCATGATAAGAATAAAACTAGCATGAGTCATAGCGGTTGTACGTCACCTAATCGACATAGTCCCTTCTATGTACTACAAAGTTAGCCATATTTTTAACATGAGTCATAATTAGTAAGTATATAACATAATTAGTCCAACAATAATGTCTTCATTGTAAGACAATACCTGATTTATTTTAATTCTATTATATATACAACAAATTAAAAATAAGGTAATACAGAAACATTAATTCATTTGAGCTCAAAATGTCAATGTTCATACAACACAAACTTCATTAAACATACTTTGATCCTATAAACTCATAATACCAATTCTTTCAACATTACTAGTAAATATTTTGGGCGGTAACCCTTTGGTCAAAGAATCAGCAACCATAATATTGGTGCTAATGTGCTTTATTGACACTCTTTGTTTCTGAACTTCTTTAATGGCAAAGTATTTCAATTCCATATGCATAGCACCTTTGGAATACTTGTCGTTTTTAGAAAAGAAAACTGCTGCAGAGTTATCACAATAAATTTTCAGCAGTCTAGCAATACTCCAAACAATTTCAAGCCCTAAAAAAAAGTTCTGCAACCACTTAGCCTGAACCATGGCCTCAAAGCATGCCACAAATTCAGTTTTCATTGTAGAAGTAGCAATTACTGACTGCTTCACACTCTTCCATGATATTGCTCCTCCAGCTAAGGGATACAAATAACCAAAAGTGGATTTTCTTGTATCTACGCAACCGAAAAAATCTGAATCTGAATATCCAATCACTTCAAGGTGATTAGATCTCCTATAAGTAAGCATGTGTTCCTTTGTCACTTGTAGATACCTTAAAACTTTCTTTGCAGTCATTCTCCAATCCTGGATTATTTTGGTATTTGCCAAGCATACCAACTGCAAAGTTGATATCTGGCCTTGTGCAAGTTTGAGCATACATCAAACTCCCAACAACAGATGCATGTGAAATTTCTTCCATATGTTTCCGTTCCAAATTATTCTTTGGACATTGCATGAGACTATACTTGTCCCCTTTTTGAATTGGAACGGGTGATGCTGAGCATTGTGCCATTCTGAATCTCTCTAATACTTTATTAATATATGATTTCTGAGACAATCCTAATAGTCATTGTGATCTATCTCGGAATATTTCTATTCTAATCACATAACTTGCCTCACCTATATCTTTAATTTCAAAGTTATTAGAGAGATATTTTTTAGTCTCGCTTAATAGACCAAGATCATTAGATGCAAGAAAAATATCATCAACATATAAAACTAAAACAATGAATTTACTCCTACTGACCTTCAAGTATATACACCGATTAACGGTATTTTCCTTAAATCCAAAGAACAGAATGGTATCATTAAATTTGATAAATCATTGGCGGGATGCTTGTTTAAATCCATATAGTGATTTCTTAAGTTTACACACCATTTGTTCTTTTTCTTCAACCAAAAATCCTGTTGGTTGATCCATGTAAACATCTTCTTCTAAATTTCCATTAAGAAAGGTAGTTTTTACATCCATTTGATGTAACTCTAAGTCATAATGAGCCACCAAAGTCAAAATAATGCTTAAAGAGTCTTCTCTAGAAATTGGTGAGAAAGTCTCTTTGTAATCAACGCCATCTTTTTCAGTAAAACCTTTGGCAACAAGACGAGCCTTGTAACGTTCAAGGTTACCATGAAAATCACGCTTAATCTTAAAGACCCATTTACACCCAATTCTCTTGTATCCTTTAGGTAATTCCACAAGGTCCCATACTTTATTTGGTTTCATTGATTTAAGCTCATCTTTCATGGCCTCTAACCATTTATCAACATTATCACCATTAATGGCTTGTGAGAAAGAAATTGGATCATTAGCAACACTCAAGTCATTTTTTGACTCTTGTAAATACACCACATAGTCATCAGAAATAGCAAATCTTCTTTCTCTTTTAGACCTTCTTAATGCCATTTCTTGTGCTTGTTCTATTATCGCCTCCTCATTAACCATGGAATTAATAAGTTCTTGTTCCTCTTGATTATTATTTAGTCCAACAACAACAGGATCAATAATTTATTGTTCCTGTTGATTGTGATTAGGCTCAATAACATTTGAAATAACAACTCTAGAAGTAGAAGTACAAGTTGAAGGAACTTGAATTCTTACTTCTTTAATCTCCACATTTTGTGAAGCTGTACTCCCATTGGTCTCACCATTCTCAATGAACCGTGCATTGCCAGTTTCAATTATTCTTGTACTATGAGTAGGACAATAAAATCTATACCCCTTTGATTTTTCTGGATAACCAATGAAATATCCACTTACTGTTCTTGCATCCAGCTTCTTTTCTTGCGAATTATAAGCTTTTATTTCTACTTAACATCCCCAAACATGTAGATGTCTTAAACTAGGTTTTCTCCCAGTCTATAACTCAAAAGGAGTTCTAGGAACTGCCTTACTAGAAACCCTATTTAACAAATACATAGCAGTTTTTAAAGCATACATCCACAATGATATAGGTAAAGATGCATTACTCATCATTGTCCTAACCATTTCTATTAATGTACGGTTTCGTCTTTCTGATACACCATTTTGTTAAGGTATACCTGGCATAGTGTATTGAGCACATATACCATGTTTTTCAAAGAATTTAGCCAATGAACTTGAGTTTTGTCCTCTTTCGTTGTATCTTCCATAATATTTACCACAAATTTAACAATTTTTACCTTTTTGTCCAATTGTCTTTCTACTTCATTTATATAAATATCTAAAATATTAACTAAGATTTATCATAAAGTAGATAGACATAACCATAACTTGAATAATCATCAATAAAGGTGATAACATATTTTTCTTTATTAAAAGAGTTTACATCAAAAGGTCTACATATGTGGGTAACTATGGAAACTAATTTCATAATAAGGTCCTATAACTCATTTGGTTAGAGCGTTGGTCTTATAAACAGGAGGAAACCAATTTTAATATATACAAAGCATCCATTACAATAGAAACCATGAAATGTCATTGGAGATGTGTGGAAGATTGAAGTTCCATTGCTTGCAAACGAATCGAAGTTGAAGGTATTCATGCATGAATGGAATCGCTTTGTAATTTTGTTCAACAAATCTTGATGTATGCCTGCTCATTCATCAACTCCACCCATGTCTGAATCACTAGCCTCCAAATCAATGACTAGTAAAGAGGTGGGACTTTTTTTTTAAAAAGGTTAGTTGAGTGTGTTACTCTCCTTTATGTAATCATGTAGGATCCTGCTTTAATTGGGATTCGGATTTAGATTTGAAATATCTTTACAATTATTATTTTTTTAAATTAAATTCAAATTTCTAACTTCAATATTAGATCATTTATAAAAATATTTTAATGTTTTGAATTTTAAATTCAAATTTATAAGGACAAATGATATAAATAAAACAAATTAAGTACAATATTACGGAATTTTTCTAAATTAAACGAGATTTGGTTACATTTTTTAATATTTTATTATTGTTAGGCTTTCATAATTTTAATACAAATAGTAATAATAATATGTACTTGTAATTTTTTTACTTTGATGCCTCTAAATATATACGAAAAACATTTAAATTTTAGATATTGAATTTGTTTGGGCATTATTTTTGAAAAAAAATCTTTTTTTAATGATATTTTTTAAAAAAATCTCTTA